>NW_028220966.1:0-165000 GCF_045865225.1 Trachurus japonicus | reverse complement strand
TAGAAAATCAGCGACTACTTTTGAATGGGAGTCAATGAGAGGAGAGAGGGAAATGGCTGCACTCGGAGGCTCCCAGTTTAAATTGTGTTTGTCTCTCTGGTTTTTTGAGCACATGAAGAGATCAAGGATGAGCTTGTCTACAAGCATGCCCGAAATTATGTGTGTAGAGTGTAATCTGTGGCCGTGCTGGCAGGATAGAGAGAAAAATGTGAGAGGATTTTTAGACCCTCTGTCACTCTACCAACTGCCAACGTCCGAACATTCCGTCCCATTGACTTTCATGTTAAATCTGAATTTTGTCAGAAATTTTAATGATTTTAAAACTATACATATATCTGAAACTGTTGAAGATATCAATAAGCTGAGATATAGCTGAATAGTTGAAAGGTTTGTGAACAGTTTAAAAGTTGAATGAAGTCTGTAGCTGAAAGTATGCTGAAGCTATTAGAGGCTGAATGAAGCAGAAGATTTGAAGAGTTTGAAGACTGTTTCAATTCATTTCCTATGAGAGAAAAATTGCACAAAAAGTTAAATATTTTAAAAAGTATAAATAGTTGAAAAGAGAAAAGTCATAGCAACATTGTCCTGAGAAAGCTGCACGTTTTGATATATGAATTGTTGAAATAGCACAAAGTATGAAGGAGCAGAAAACTGCTGAAAAAGGGTGGAAGAAGTAAGAATAATAATAATTAAAGCCGCAAGCGGCGATGACGGGCCCTCGCTCACCCATGCCACCGCGGGGCCTGAGGCATGTCGGGGCTGCAATGCTTCGTTCATCCACCAGGTGGCGCTAAGCAGTTGTGGGTGGGTGCGTTCAGGGGCGGCCCCTCATCACTCATGTAAAGTTTGGAGTGAATCGGACAAAGCATGAGGGAGTTATGAGCAGTTAAAGGTTCGTCCACCAGGGGGCAGTAATGGGATGCGTGCAGGTGTGTTCAGGGTCAGTCCCTCATCACACATTTGAAGTTTCGTGGAAATCGGACAATGTTGATGTAAAATATGGCACTTCCTGTTTCCACTAGGGGGCGAATGAGTGAGATCGCCTACCAGCATATGGAAACGTTGAGGTCGTGACCCTGGACCTGTGTACCAATTTTCATGTTGATACGAGTTCAATAAAGCCATCCAAAGGGCAAACGTATTGTCATGGCGAGGAATGGTCGCCGCGTCGCCACACGGACGCCATTACTCGTAGCTTCACAGTCTTCATAATGTAGCTTCATCAACTGGTTCTGCATGTTTTAGAAGTGGAATGAAGTTGATGGGGCAAAGTATGTACATTTTCCAAATTTTAGTACACTTCCTGTTACCACCGGGGGGCGCTATGAGTTACGTGGGAAGTTAATATATCGGGACGTTCAGGGCGGAGCCATCGTCATGTCCAGCAAGTTTGAAGTTGATTGGATGAAGTATGTGGGCGTGAGAGCCACTCGTATGGACATGGCGAGCACGCCAAAGTGAATTGAGCGCTGGCAGCCACGCCCTTTGACCTACGGACTCACGGAGCACAAGATAAGCTCAGCTAGGTCTGGAGATGTGGTATACCTAATTTGAACTTGATCGGGCGAACGCTGTGGGAGGAGTTCGTTTTCAGCGGGAAAAATCAAAATCAAAATGGCCGACTTCCTGTTGTGTTGAGGTCATGAGGTCAAGAGGATTTTTTGTATATCTGGGTATAATACATATGTGTACCGAATTTTGTGTGTGTATGACAAAGTAAGACGATGGCGATGCCATTGACACGTGTTTGTAGGGGGCGCTATTCGGTCATTTTGCGCCGCCCATGTGCGGCACCACCAAAATATCGAATTTCGGAGAAGGCCGGACGTCCGTGCAAAAGTAGACGCATTTTCGCATTTGGGAAAGGGGCGAAATTGGGGCATGAAGTTGCGTAAGAATAATAATAATAATAAACAGCGCGATTTCAATAGGGCTTTCGCTGGGCGACTTGCAGTCGCCGCTCGGGCCCTAATAATAAGTATAAAGATTTGAATAACAATAGTGTGAATGCTTCCAGCATTCACACTAATAATAAGTATAAAGATTTGAATAACAATAGTGTGAATGCTTCCAGCATTCACACTAATAATAATAACTAGAAAAAGCATTTCCAAGAATGGAAATGGTGTGACTGCTGATAGCAACTGAACGCTGTTGCAGAATTAGCAAATAGCGCAAGCAGTGATCACCATACAAATGTTTGACCAAGGTCGGAATTGAACCCACAACCTCATGGTCATCAGACTTCCACTCTGCCTCTAGGCCACGGTGCACACACAGTTGCAGAGACTGTTGTCTGTTAATGATCTGCACACTGTCAACATCAAGAAAGCTTGAGAGTCAAGCTTGAATGACTTAGAATGAAAATTTCTGTGAATTTCAGGCTGAGAGCAGCAGTTTCAACATGAAGCAAGTTATCAGAAGTCAACAGAGGACAACTGGGAAAATAATTCACTATAATTGTTGTTGAGGCAAGAATTGAACCAGCAACCTTCAGGTCTCCAGACCAGCAAGCTAACCACTAGGCTACAGACAGAGACAGTATGTGAGGGGTAAAGAAAACCTTTGATAAGAGGATCACTGGCTTCTGCTTAAAAAAAAAAGTAAGGAATCGAACCCATGACCTCATGATCAATAAACCTTTACTCTGCCACTTCGCCACAGAGAGCACAGACATAAGCATGTTTCAGACAGAGTTGTGGAGAATTCTCAGCATTGGGCTGAATGAGAGCAGAGAGCTCCCTGGCTACATTTAAAAAATATTTAAAATTATTATCTAAGTCTCTTTGCATTTTTGACCAGAATTTTAGCCAGAAGACAAGTGTGGCTACAAAACTGGAGAAAATAATTTGTCTAGAGTTTAATTTGCAGAAAAAGTTAAATATTTTAAAAAGTATAAATAGTTAAAAAGAGAAAAGTAACGCCGATAAAGTTCAAAAAAAGCTGCACGTTTTGATATATGAATTGTTGAAATAGCACAACACCTAACACACTAACCATATGGCCACAGAGAACCTGAGTTACAATGAGCTTTATACTATGAGGAATCAAAGACTGTCCAATGACAGCTGAATAATTGGAATCAAAAGTCAAGCAATGATGTGCAATGACTGAGGCAGGAATCGAACCCGTGACCATATGATCACTAAACCTTTACTCTGCCACTCGGCTACAGAGAGCACACTGCTTTCAAGACTGTTGTCATTCATTGTAATGTGATGATGTGCTGCAAACTGGTACGAGTAATCAAGGAGATAACAAACACCTGTAACCAATTGAAGGCGGGGGAGGAGAGCAGAATTCAACATAACATAACAAGAATTCTTCCCTTGGATTCGAACCAGTGACCTTAGGGTTGGCAGGCAGTTACCCTAACCCCTACACTACAGAGGAGTTATCAAGAAGAGAGGTTGAGACTTTGATGAATGTGAGATTTTTCAATGATGCTTAAAACAAAAATAAATTAATATAAATTAGCCACACCAAGTGAGAAGAGGACTTTTTTGTGACCTGTGACTATTTTTTGGTGAATTCAAATGAATTAAAAAGCACTTAACAGCAAGTTACAAAGTTGAGCTCCTTCTCCTGCTGATGTGAAAAAAATGCATTGAGCTTAATGAGAGCAGAGAGCTCCCTGGCTGCATTTAAAAAATATTTAAAATTATTATCTAAGTCTCTTTGCATTTTTGACCAGAATTTTAGCCAGAAGACAAGTGTGGCTACAAAACTGGAGAAAATAATTTGTCTAGAGTTTAATTTGTGGCCGTGCTGACAGTTTAGCCAGAAAAACTCTAGAATGTTTTTTTGCCTCTCTCCACTCTGACACCACTCTGGCTCTGCTCGTTAGACGTAATACACACACATTATAAAGCTGAAAAAAATCAGAAAAAGTTAAATATTTGAAAAAGTATAAATAGTTAAAAAGAGAAAAGTAATGCCGATAAAGTTCAAAAGAAGCTGCACGTTTTGATATATGAATTGTTGAAATAGCACAAAGTATGAAGGACTAGAAGAAGACCGTAAAAAGGCGGAAGAAAATGGCCAAACAGAAGAACAATAGTGTGACTGCTTCAGCAGTCACACTAATAATAAGTATAAAGAAAATGGCCGAACTGAATAACAATAGTGTGAATGCTTCCAGCATTCACACTAACTAGAAAAAACATTTCCAAGAATGGAAATGGTGTGAATGCTTCCAGCAATGCTGAATGAGCTGAAGAAATTGTTGAAAGAAAGAAAGAAAGAAAGAAAGAAAGAAAGAAAGATTGAAACAAGAGAGAAAAAAGAAAAGGACAGAAAGAAAGAAAGAAAGAAAGAAAGAAAGAAAGAAAGAAAGAAAGAAAGAAAGAAAGAAAGAAAGAAAGAATCAAACAAACAAAGAAGTAAAAAGACAGAAATGGAGTGAAAGAAAGAAAGAAAGAAAGAAAGAAAGAAAGAAAGAAAGAAAGAAATGGAGTAAAAACAAAGGAAGAGAAAAGGAGTAGAAAGAAAGAAAGAAACAATCAAACAAACAAAGAAGTAAAAAGACAGAAATGGAGTGAAAGAAAGAAAGAAAGAAATGGAGTAAAAACAAAGGAAGAGAAAAGGAATAGAAAGAAAGAAAGAAACAGTCAAACAAACAAAGAAGTAAAAAGACAGAAATGGAGTGAAAGAAAGAAAGAAAGAAAGAAAGAAAGAAAGAAAGAAAGAAAGAAAGAAGAAAAAGAGAGAGGGGGATGATAGATAGAAAGAGGTAGATGGATGGATGGATGGATGGATGGATGGATGGATGGATGGATGGATGGATAGAGAGGGAAGGATATAAAAAGTTACGTAAAATACAAATGAAGGAGTAGAAGAAAGAAAGAAAGAAAAAAAGGAGACAGAGGGGTTAAAAAATAGGGAGGGGTAGAGATAGATAGATAGATAGATAGATAGATAGATAGATAGATAGATAGATAGATAGATAGATAGATAGATAGATAGATAGATAGATAGATAGATAGATAGATAGATAGATAGATAGATAGATAGATAGGACACATGTTAAAAGCTGCATCCTATATCCCAGGCTCCACCTGTAATTGTACTACTATTAATAGAGTTGGAAAGACTAAACATCTGAACTTAAATTCATGAGAAAAATATAAATTGTTGGAGATGTTTACATCAAAAGTATAAAGTAATTGAGAGGCTGATGAATTTGAGCTGAAAACCTGTGTGTGTGTCTGGGTGTGTGAGTCTGGCGGTCTCTCTGTCTGCGTGTACTGTACATGTGCAGAAAGTAAAACTGTTGATAAGCGCCACAGAACTCCTCTCTCCCTAATGATCTGATTGATTACACCTGTGTGGCAGCCTGCCCTCAGAAGTTACCATGGCGACTACCATGCTTACATTTTACTGTGTGGAACAGTGTTGTGTTTGTGTGTTTGTCTGTTTGTGTATGTGTGCATGTGTGACTGTGTGTGAGTGTCTGTGTGTGTCTGTCTGTGTGAGTGTGATGCCTGTGTTTGTGCGTGGACATCCTCTGTCAGTCTGGTTTATCATGTGTGTGTGTGGGGCTGTGTTTAAAAACATCTTAACGAGCGGCCAGGCTGCACCTGCACTTGTTCTATTAATAGACATGATAACGAGCTGGCCGCTACAGCTGGACCAACTGCACACAGAGCAGAGCAGAGCAGAGAGATTTGAGCTCTGTGCAGCTTCCCAAAACAGCCCAGTAAAAGAGAACCGTAACTCTTATCAGAATGTGGCCATGACTACTGGGAGAGGAGACCTTCCTGAGCACATTGATGTGCATTAAATGTTTGTAGGGCAAAAACTTTTCTTGCCGTCGCAAGGTAGAAAAGGGGGGCATTTCTGTTTTTCTAAAAAAATCAGCTCCTACTTTTATATTGAAGTGGATGAGCCACTGGAGCGGGTCTAGCTGGACAATTAGGCTCACTGAGACAATTCTGTAAGTCTGTCTGCTGTTTTGAGTACATCAGATGAGACACGACAAGTGTGGCTACAAACCGGTGAGGAAATCATGTGTCTAGAGTTTAATTTGTGGCCGTGCTGGCAATTTATCCAGAAAAAATCCTGAATGTTTTTTCGATCCCTCTCACTCTAACGATGATGTCACTCACTCTAAGCCCTGCTCGTTAAACGCAATACACAACCATTATAAAGTTGGATTTTGTGAAAAATTTTAATGATTTTAAAACAGCCAACAATCTAAAACTGTTGAAGATATCAATAAGATGAGTCATACGGGAATAGATTAAAAGTTTGTCTACAATTTAAAAGACAAATGGAGTCTGTGGGAGAAAGTATGCTGACGTTTTAGAGGTTCAAAGAAGTAAGAAGATTTTAAAAGTTTGAAGACGTTTTCAATGCATTCCTATGGGAAAAAATTTGCTGAAAAAGTTAAATATTTTAAAAAGTATAAATAGTATAAAAGAGAAAAGTCATAGCACCCTTGCCCTGAAAAAGCCACACGTTTTGATATATGAATGGTTGAAATAGCACAAAGTATGAAGGAGTAGAAGATGTCTGAAAAAGGGTGAAAGTAGTAAGAACTAGAAAAAACATTTCCAAGAATGGAAATGGTGTGAATGCTTCCAGCAATGCTGAATGAGCTGAAGAAATTGTTGAAAGAAAGAAAGAAAGAAAGATTGAAACAAGAGAGAAAAAAGAAAAGGACAGAAAGAAAGAAAGAAAGAAAGAAAGAAAGAAAGAAAGAAAGAAAGAAAGAAAGAAAGAAAGAAATGGAGTAAAAACAAAGGAAGAGAAAAGGAGTAGAAAGAAAGAATCAAACAAACAAAGAAGTAAAAAGACAGAAATGGAGTGAAAGAAAGAAAGAAAGAAAGAAAGAAAGAAAGAAAGAAAGAAAGAAAGAAAGAAAGAAAGAAATGGAGTAAAAACAAAGGAAGAGAAAAGGAGTAGAAAGAAAGAAAGAAAGAAAGAATCAAACAAACAAAGAAGTAAAAAGACAGAAATGGAGTGAAAGAAAGAAAGAAAGAAATGGAGTAAAAACAAAGGAAGAGAAAAGGAATAGAAAGAAAGAAAGAAACAATCAAACAAACAAAGAAGTAAAAAGACAGAAATGGAGTGAAAGAAAGAAAGAAAGAAAGAAAGAAAGAAAGAAAGAAAGAAAGAAAGAAAGAAAGAAAGGAAGGAAGGAAGGAGACAGAGGGGTTAAAAAATAGGGAGGGGTATAGATAGATAGATAGATAGATAGATAGATAGATAGATAGATAGATAGATAGATAGATAGATAGATAGATAGATAGATAGATAGATAGATAGATAGATAGATAGATAGATAGGACACATGTTAAAAGCTGCATCATATGTCCCAGGCTCCACCTGTAATTGTACTACTATTAATAGAGTTGGAAAGACTAAACGTCTGAACTTAAATTCATGAGAAAAATATAAATTGTGGGAGATGTTTACATCAAAAGTATAAAATAATTGAGAGCCTGATGAATTTGAGCTGAAAACCTGTGTGTGTGTGTGTGTGTCTGGGTGTGTGAGTCTGACGGTCTCTCTGTCTGCGTGTACATGTGCAGAAAGTAAAACTGTTAAGCGCCACAGAACTCCTCTCTCCCTAATGATCTGATTGATTACACCTGTGTGGCAGCCTGCCCTCAGAAGTTACCATGGTGACTCAACTAACTGCTTACATTTTACTGTGTGGAACAGTGTTGTGTTTGTGTGTTTGTGTGTTTGTGTATGTGTGCATGTGTGACTGTGTGTGAGTGTCTGTGTGTGTCTGTCTGTGTGAGTGTGATGCCTGTGTTTGTGCGTGGACATCCTCTGTCAGTCTGGTTTATCATGTGTCTGTGTGGGGCTGTGTTTAAAAACATCTTAACGAGCAGCCAGGCTGCACCTGCGCTGTTCTATTTATAGACATGATAACGAGCTGGCCCCAACAGCTGGCCAACTGCACACAGAGCAGAGCAGAGCAGAGAGATTTGAGCTCAGTGCAGCTTCCGAAAACAGCCCAGAAAAAGAGAACCGTATAACTCTTATCAGAATGTGGTCTGACTACTGGGGCAAGGAGACCTTCCTGAGCACATTGATGTGCATTAAATGTTTGTAGGGCAAAAACTTTTCTTGCCGTCGCAGGGTAGAAAAGGGGGGCATTTCTGCTTTTCTAAAAAAATCTGCTCCTACTTTTATATTGAAGTGGATGAGCCACTGGAGTGGGTCTAGCTGGACAATTAGGCTCATAGAGACAATTCTGTAAGTCTGTCTGCTGTTTTGAGCACATAAGATGAGACACGACAAGTGTGGCTAGAAACCGGTGAGGAAATCATGTGTCTAGAGTTTAATTTGTGGCCGTGCTGGCAATTTATCCAGAAAAAATCCTGAATGTTTTTTCGATCCCTCTCACTCTAACGATGATGTCACTCACTCTAAGCCCTGCTCGTTAAGCGCAATACACAACCATTATAAAGTTGGATTTTGTGAAAAATTTTAATGATTTTAAAACAGCCAACAATCTAAAACTGTTGAAGATATCAATAAGATGAGTCATACGGGAATAGATTAAAAGTTTGTCTACAATTTAAAAGACAAATGGAGTCTGTGGGAGAAAGTATGCTGACGTTTTAGAGGTTCAAAGAAGTAAGAAGATTTTAAAAGTTTGAAGACGTTTTCAATGCATTCCTATGGGAAAAAATTTGCAGAAAAAGTTAAATATTTTAAAAAGTATAAATAGTATAAAAGAGAAAAGTCATAGCACCCTTGTCCTGAAAAAGCCACACGTTTTGATATATGAATGGTTGAAATAGCACAAAGTATGAAGGAGTAGAAGATGTCTGAAAAAGGGTGAAAGTAGTAAGAATAACTAGAAAAAACATTTCCAAGAATGGAAATGGTGTGAATGCTGGAAGCAATGCTGAATGAGCTGAAGAAATTGTTGAAACAAAGCTGAATGAGCTGAAGAAAGAAAGAAAGAAGAAAAGGACAGAAGGAAAGAAAGAAAATGGGAAGGGTAGATGGAGAAAGAAAGAAAGAAAGAACAAAAGGACAGAAAGAAAGAAGACACAGAGAGAAGGGTAGATAGAGAAAGAAAAAGGTAAGAAAAGCAGAATAATAGAACATAAAGAGAATAGAGAATGAATGAAAGAGACAGAGGAGTAGTAAGAAAGAAGGAAAGATATTGGGGTGGATAAATGAAAGAGAGAGATATACAGAGAGCAGTAGAAAGAAAGAAAGAAATGGGGTAGAAACATAGAAAGAGAAAAGGAGTAGAAAGAAAAACAGATAGAAACAAAGAAGTAAAAACAAAGAAAGAAAGAAAGAAAGAAAGAAAGAAAGAAAGAAGAAAAAGAGAGAGGGGGATGATAGATAGAAAGAGGTAGATGGATGGATGGATAGGGAGGGAAAGATAGAAAGAAGTTATGTAAAATACAAATGAAGGAGTAAAAGAAAGAAAGAAAAAGAGAGACAAAGGGTTTATAGATAGATAGATAGATAGATAGATAGATAGATCAGAGGGGTTAAAAAATAGGGAGGGGTATAGATAGATAGATAGATAGATAGATAGATAGATAGATAGATAGATAGATAGATAGATAGATAGATAGATAGATAGATAGATAGATAGATAGATAGATAGATAGATAGATAGATAGATAGATAGATAGATAGATAGATAGGACACATGTTAAAAGCTGCATCCTATGTCCTAGGCTCCACCTGTAATTGTACTACTATTAATAGAGTTGGAAAGACTAAACGTCTGAACTTAAATTCATGAGAAAAATATAAATTGTTGGAGATGTTTACATCAAAAGTATAAAATAATTGAGAGCCTGATGAATTTGAGCTGAAAACCTGTGTGTGTGTGTGTGTCTGGGTGTGTGAGTCTGACGGTCTCTCTGTCTGTGTGTACATGTGCAGAAAGTAAAACTGTTAAGCGCCACAAAACTCCTCTCTCCCTAATGATCTGATTGATTACACCTGTGTGGCAGCCTGCCCTCAGAAGTTACCATGGCGACTACCATGCTTACATTTTACTGTGTGGAACAGTGTTGTGTTTGTGTGTTTGTCTGTTTGTGTATGTGTGCATGTGTGACTGTGTGTGAGCGTCTGTGTGTGTCTGTCTGTGTGAGTGTGATGCCTGTGTTTGTGCGTGGACATCCTCTGTCAGTCTGGTTTATCATGTGTGTGTGTGGGGCTGTGTTTAAAAACATCTTAACGAGCGGCCAGGCTGCACCTGCACTTGTTCTATTAATAGACATAATAACGAGCTGGCCACTACAGCTGGACCAACTGCACACAGAGCAGAGCAGAGCAGAGAGATTTGAGCTCAGTGCAGCTTCCAAAAACAGCCCAGTAAAAGAGAACCGTAACTCTTATCAGAATGTGGTCTGACTACTGGGGCAAGGAGACCTTCCTGAGCGAGCCAATGTGCATTAAATGTTTGTAGGGCAAAAACTTTTCTTGCCGTCGCAAGGTAGAAAAGGGGGGCATTTCTGTTTTTCTAAAAAAATCTGCTCCTACTTTTATATTGAAGTGGATGAGCCACTGGAGCGGGTCTAGCTGGACAATTAGGCTCACTGAGACAATTCTGTAAGTCTGTCTGCTGTTTTGAACACATCAGATGAGACACGACAAGTGTGGCTACAAACCGGTGAGGAAATCATGTGTCTAGAGTTTAATTTGTGGCCGTGCTGGCAATTTATCCAGAAAAAATCCTGAATGTTTTTTCAATCCCTCTCACTCTAACGATGATGTCACTCACTCTAAGCCCTGCTCGTTAAGCGCAATACACAACCATTATAAAGTTGGGTTTTGTCGAAAATTTTAATGATTTTAAAACAGCCAACAATCTAAAACTGTTGAAGATATCAATAAGATGAGTCATACGGGAATAGATTAAAAGTTTGTCTACAATTTAAAAGACAAATGGAGTCTGTGGGAGAAAGTATGCTGACGTTTTAGAGGTTCAAAGAAGTAAGAAGATTTTAAAAGTTTGAAGACGTTTTCAATGCATTCCTATGGGAAAAAATTTGCAGAAAAAGTTAAATATTTTAAAAAGTATAAATAGTATAAAAGATAAAAGTCATAGCACCCTTGTCCTGAAAAAGCCACACGTTTTGATATATGAATGGTTGAAATAGCACAAAGTATGAAGGAGTAGAAGATGTCTGAAAAAGGGTGAAAGTAGTAAGAATAATAAGTATAAAGAAAATGGCCGAACTGAATAACAATAGTGTGAATGCTTCCAGCATTCACACTAATAAGTATAAAGAAAATGGCCGAACTGAATAACAATAGTGTGAATGCTTCCAGCATTCACACTAATAATAAGTATAAAGAAAATGGCCGAACTGAATAACAATAGTGTGAATGCTTCCAGCATTCACACTAATAAGTATAAAGAAAATGGCTGAACTGAATAACAATAGTGTGAATGCTTCCAGCATTCACACTAATAATAAGTATAAAGAAAATGGCTGAACTGAATAACAATAGTGTGAATGCTTCCAGCATTCACACTAATGAGTCCTGTATTGCCAGGAAATGATAATACATACGTAGTCTATGAAAAAAAGTGGAAAAGTCAGGGGGCAGGGGCCCACTTTAGTATTCTTTCAGGGGGCCCAGAATTCCTAGCAACGGCCCTGGTGCCATATGCCAAAAGTGCCATATTCTCGACTATAAATCACGCTTTTTTTTTAGGAGTTTAGTCAAAGGGACTTATATAAAAAATATATGCCATGCCATGATCACAACAGGTCACAACTATGCTTGTGGTAACTGAATGCTGCTACTGCACCAATGAAAGAATTACTAAACCATAAAAAGACAGAGAAAACAAAGCAGTGTTTCCCCTACTGTTTTTTTCTCTGGCTTTTTATGCATTTATTTTGAAAGGGCAGCTGGAGAGAGACGGGGGCACGGAGAGAAAGTGAGAGGGGGGATTGACACGCAGCAATGGGACAGTCGGAGGGTCGCTGCAGCGGCCGTGCTCCACCAAGACTCGTGACTCACCTCCAACCGTCAGCGCCGCGGTCATCGGAGCTGATTCTGGGAACATTTACACCGGTCCCGCCGTGTCATGTCTCGGTTCCACGGAGCGTTTCAGTGACAGCCTGACGCTGCTTCATTGTCGCTGCGCTATGAGCAGACGTGGCGGCGCGCATTAATGTCACCGTCATATGAGTGTGTGCTGTGAATTAACGAGTGTGTATGGAGAATGAAAACTAAAGTCCCATCGTTGTGTAGCTGACGGTTCAGGGGCCGAGTGTCACACAACACCACTGACAGCGGTGTGTGTGTGTGTGCGCGCGCGCCCGCCATCGGGCTGATTTTAGAGGGGGGTGGGGGGGGGTGAGCGAGAGAGAGTGAGAGAGAGACGGTGCACCGTGTTTGTATCAGATACAATACAAAGTCTCGCCTGACACCTATATTATAGGAAAACAAAGGACTTGTATGTAAAAATCCGATGTTCAGCAGCAGGGAACGCCCCTATGGATCTTTTTTTCATAACTTCCATATCTTTTGTCATATTTCTTTTCCCTCAACCAAAACTTTCGCGACCCCCCTGCAGTACCTCCGCGGACCCCCTAGGGGTCGCGGACCCCCTGTTGAAGACATCTGGTCTAAGGTAAGCAGCAGAGCTGCCTCATGTCTTTGGGTTAATATATTTTTGTACAAGGTCACTGCTGTCTTTTTGTGCCTTGTCTGTCTGAAAGCATGGGCGAAATAAAATCTTTTCATGACAGTAACTGTATTTGGAGTGTTTACTGTAAATGCATGGTGGGAGGGCTAGAGTTTTATTGTACAATCAAGTATAATTGTGTAAATTCCTGTAGTATATAATATATATTATATTTATAGTGTGTGTATGTGTATGTAACTGTTGTATGTAACACTGTTAAGTTTTATTTATTAGCTATAATAGCTATTAAATAAAACTAAACAGTGTTAATGTACACTACAGTAGTTATTAAACAACACTAGCCAGTGTTATTGTCATCTATTACAATGTTAATAATTTACACCATAAGAGTTAGTTTATTAACACTGGTGCAGAGTAAATAATTTACACTATGATAGTCATTAAATAACACTGACATGTGTTAATATTGTTCATTATAGTGTTGATAAATAACACTAAGAGATTTTTAAGTAACACTAACATTGTTTATAATTTTAGTAATTAACACTATAAGAGTTTTTAAAGTAACACTATCAAAGTGTTAATAATTTTAGTAATTAACACTATAAGAGTTTTTAAAATAACACTATCAAAGTGTTTATAATTTTAGTAATTAACACTATAAGAGTTTTTAAAGTAACACTATCAAAGTGTTTATAATTTTAGTAATTAACACTATAAGAGTTTTTAAAATAACACTATCAAGGTGTTTATAATTTTAGTAATTAACACTATAAGAGTTTTTTTAAATAACACTATCATAGTGTTTATAATTTTAACTCTTTCAAAAGTGTTAATTTAACACTTTTACAGTGGTTCCCATATAAACACTGGGTCAGTGTTAATTTTAACTCTGAAAGTGTTAAATTTGCGATTTCAAATTTGCTGTGTACCCTGGAGACTGCAAAGCTGCACACAGACACCTCATCAGAACTAACACTGAACATATATTCTCCACTTTGACATTACTGATCAACACAGAATATATCTCACTGATGATTGTTTTAGTAGATTGAGCACTTAGACATTTTACCCATTTAAACAAGTTAATCCTGCGTGGTGTGAAACATTTGCCCTTATGTACCTGTTTATGCATTCACTTTAAGTAGTAGTAAAGTTTAGTCTCATGTTTTAACTAACCTATTGTGTCTTATATTTTTGATTAACTCATTGAGTTATAATATAATGCAATGAGTACCAGTAACCTGTTTGATCATTCAGAGGCAAAGTTGAGAGCACACAGAGCCACAGTGAAAAGCAAAACATCTCCAAGGCCGAAGGGAGGAGAGGATGAGAGGCCTGCTGAATGCAGCATTGTGAGGAAGAGCTTTAATGGTCTGTATTATCTGCCCTGACCCCTCAGACACCTGGGATGGAGAGTTATGTCAGTGTAGGGAGGGCTTTGTTGTGTTTCAGACCCAGAGGTTCGTGTGCTGGAGAGTTGGGACCAGCCTGTGCCAGGGAGGGCTAAGTCTAAACCACAGCCACTCCCCACCTGTTTCTGACCAATAAGATTTAATTACACACACATAGTGCGAATTTATTAAAATTAATGTAACGCCTTTGTCTTAGCCAGATGCAAATTGCAGATGACAGAGAATCCTCGCTCTCTTGGGATGGTGGTTGCAGCTAACTGCTTGCAGACTGCGATTTCCTGAACAGGAGAGTTTTTTGTATCTGATACTGATACCTTTGATGATCCAATTTAATAAATAGTTAACCGGATCGTCGTTGTTTGTCCTCTCTTGGAATAAACGAACACGCAAAGTCAGTTTTCCTGTTTTTTCAACCTGACAGAGACCGCTGTGGCGTTTTAAGGGGGATTAGAATGTTGGCGGTTCTAGTGTTAAGGTTTCACACAGTCCACAACACCGCCTGCCACTCTACTAAAAGTGGTTAAACCTTTGTCTCTCTCTCTCACACACACACACACACACACACACACAGGTAACCTAATGGGCCCTAGTTTGGTGGCGCAGCGCAGGTGGCGCAAGGTAGTGCAGCCGGTGTAATGCCTCCGGACCAAAACAGCTGTTTCCTCCTGGGAGAGGTTCGGCCACTGGCGTCGCTGTCTCCTCCGTCCATGTCAAAGTATAAAATGACAAACTTGCAGCGCGCATCGCCCGCGGCGCAGTTAAAGGTGAGGAGAGGAGCTCCTTTGATTGGTGAAGATCCGAATCGGCCTTTCTCTCCTCCTCCTGTCTCCCCCCCGCCTTCTCTCCTCCCCCTTTGTCGTTTGCGCCGGTAGGAGGGACGAGGGGAGGGCTTGCGCTGGCCTAAGTCGGACCGCGCTGCCCACCAAACTTGCGAAATGGACCTGGACACGCCTCGTTGGCGTGGCGAAGCTGCGCTGCACTTAGACTTCGCTCGGTCTAGGAAACTAGGGCCCAATGTGGTTACAGCTCCTCCATATCAGTGCTTATAGAAAGATGATCATGTGTCTGTCTGATCAGCTCTGTCTTGACCTTAAGATCGTGGGTTTGATTCCCATGTTGACAGAGATGGCAAAACCGGCAGTAGCCCCCAGAGGAAATTTTCTAGTTTTCGTTCTTCATCTTCCGGCCGACTTTCGATTCGCTAACAAATTATATATCAAAACGTGCGGTTTGATCGGGATCGGTGTGCTATTACTTTTCTCAACTGCGCATTTTGCATTGAAGTCAATGGGACGGGCGAAAAATAGAGCGAAAAAGAACAATCATTGGAGTTTAACAAACATCTACTGCTCAGGCATACTTTCACCTAGAGACTTCATTTAAACTTTAAACAGTAGACACAAGTCTTGTGTATTGTCGTATTACTCCACGTTTTGATAAGTCATATAGTTTTTGATCAATCCCCGATCAATGACCATGATCATTTTTGGAGAAATTATGAGATTATAATGGGTGTGTATTGCACGGAATGTTCGTGTCAGAGTGCGTGACATCAGTTAGAGTGGGAGAGATGCCAGAAAAACTCTCTTTCCAAACTCAGCCCGGCCACAATTTACACTCTACACCAGTGGTTCCCAAACTTTTTTGTCTTGCGTACCCCCTGAGCCGTTTTGCCATACCACAAGTACCCCCTCCCTCATACGTGTTGATGATTCTCCAAAAGTGGTCATAACTTAACACAACTGATTAAGAAACGAAAATCATTTCAATTTCTCTCTTCAATTTGTACAAAGACATTTTACACCATTCTCCTGCATTTTAGTTGTTTCTGGCTGTTGTGGTGTTTGTTGTGGTCAAATGTGTCTTCACAGAGTTGTAGGATTGTCACAATACTAAAATTTCTAACTCAATTCCAATACCCAGAAAAATATTGAATATGACATCATATTCAATACAGCAGCAGTGTCTCCCAGCTTATTATTGTTCCAATATTTTATTTTTATTATGGGACTTATAACAGATGTTTGTTTTTGTTTTTTTAATTAAATGAAAAGCTAACTAAGAGTTGTGCAATTCCAGCGTGTTGCTATTGTTTCATTACATTCATTAATGCATCTCCTCTGACTGGCGGGGCTCCCCCCCTCCCCCTTCCCCCCTCCCTCCTCCCTCACAACACACACACACGTGCAGGCAGACAGCGGAGAAAAAGAGAGGAGACGAGAGAGGAGTGTTGCCGTTAATATCGCCGTTTTAAACTTTTAGGGCTAAATTCACCCTACTTGCGTCTAGTTCTGTGTAACTACTCACTCAAGTCCAAACGCTCTGGACGCTGCCCGCTCTCCTCTGCTCTGCTCTGCCTGTCGAGTGCGCGCGTCGGGCGCTGTGGGGGCGCGCTGTTAATATCGATACTTTAGAAACCAGTAATGTATCCAGATGCGCCGTTTTGCATCGATACTTTTGACAACTATACAAAGCTGTGCTACAGGTTGTTGTCTTCTGGGGGGAACTAGTTGTGGCACACGTACCATTTCAGTAATGGGTTTATGAAGTGACTTGGAATATCTACTTATCATCTTGGTAATAAATTAATTAATGTTTCTACGTACCCCTGCAATGTGCTCACGTACCCCTAGGGGTACGCGTACCACACTTTGGGAACCACTGCTCTACACCATAGACTGTTTAAAGAATGGACGTAGCACCCGTGACGTCACCCATTGGTTTGGGGGAGTCTGTTTTGTGCCACTACTACGGGGGTTTGAACCGCGCCATGTTGGATTCTACTTGCCATATTTGGAGAAGTGCAGCCGTTAGCCAGCCGAGAACCCGCCCACTGGCCTCGAAGCAGCGGTCTCCGGACCTGTCACTCAACGGTTCTGCGCCCTAATTGGCCAGAATTTTAAACCTAATAACAGTAAAACGGTAGCGTTTTAAAAAAATTCACCCCCCTCAGAGTGTGTGCGGGGGTAGAAACTCGGTTGAGACCAAAAAACGTAATGGTACCAGGCTTTGATCATGTTTATTGAGGATGTAAAGTCGGCTATTTTAACATGGGGGTCTATGGAGAATGCTCCCTTCTGGTACCAGCCCCCACAGGAAGCCGAGGGGATTGCAGTTTTTTGAACGTGGAAGTGAGCTTCACTTCTCAGACCGACAACTGCCCCCTTGCTCTACACACATAATTTTTTCAGAATTTGTAAGACAAACTTGTTGTGTTTCTCATCATGTGCTCAAAATATCAGAGAGACTTACAGAATTTACAGAATCAGCCTCTGAGTGCGGCCACGTCTGTCTCTGCTCCACATTGACTCCAATACAAAGATTTTCTGAGAGAAGCAGAACGGACTGATGTTTTAAAACTGCCAGCATCTCCAAAATATTTACTGTAGAAGTAAATATGTAGTCTCAGCCTGGGGGGCCCCTATCGTCATTGGCAACCACCTCAAGTTGCCGTGGTAACGTCTGATCCTCAGGCCAGAGCTCGTTAACTTCATAAACAATCCACCTGGCGCTCGTTAAAATGTTTATAAACACAGACACACAGCTAAATCAGACCGACACAGGATGCAGCTCATAACATGTGTCAAGTCAGTCACACACAGACTCTAGAACCAGCTTCATATGATTACAGTTACAGACACACACACACATCACACATTGCGTACTTGTCACGCATTTTTAACCTCCTAATACGCTTGTACGATTCTATGTTCTAAAGTACGCATATTGCTTGATCTCGTATTTCGCCAATTTTCAATCAAGTTGTCACCAGACTTGTTGTCACTGAAGATCATGCTCCGGTGCCACACAGATCTGCGTGTAAGCAGTGTGCTTTCGGCCAATAAGAACGCTTCATTTTCACTCAACCACCCACCCTCCTCCGGGCTTTAGGCTTGGGTTAAATGGCAGAGCCGCGCGACGCGGACATTTAACGATATAAATGACGGCGCTTGCGAATGTCCGTGTCACCGTGTCAGCGGACTGTTTGGTGCGTGTGTGGCTGCATTGTCACTGCTGACTTCCAAGCAGCTGTTGTTGATGATGTTTAGCGCTACCTGGAGCAACAACAACAGTCGCTGCAGCTTCTACTGAGAGCTGGGGTCAGACGTAACGCACGTGAGACAGACACACGGACCGACCGCGCAGATGTCACACTAATGAAAAAAAACTTTTCACACTAATGAAAAAAACTACAGAACCAGGTTTAGGTTAGAGAGGGAGAAGGAGCTAGGTGAGCCAGGTGAGGGAGGACCAACCACGCAGATGTCTCAGACATCGTTAAACTTTTCACAACTCCGCTCCGCCCCGCTTACGTATCGCGTCGCGGCCGTTCCCAGTGTATTACTGGCGTTAAAGTTAGAGAGGGAGAAGGAGCGAGGTGAGCCAGGTGAGGGAGGGAGGGAGAAGGGGAGAGAGGCTGGTGATTGAGAAAGGCAGATAAGCTACAGTATTTTATTTTTGACCAAATGTTCTTGTTGTTGACTTATGGATAATGAAATAATTATTGTACTGTGCTATTATAATACAGTGAGATTTTGATATCATGACATGCTTTACAATACTGCAATAAATGTCATGGGCTAGTTGTTAAGGTAGCCTAATGTCAGTTGTTGTTGTGAGTATTACCTAATGTGTATAGCTTTTGATTTCAGTTTACATTGACAACTCTGCTATATGCAATTGTTATTTCTAACCCAACCAGGACTCCCCGCACACGCAGCAGCAGCTCTGGTTCAAAGGAGGGGCAGACCCCCAAGGCGCCCGCCACGGCCCCCGCCGAGCCCGACGACTTGGTTAGTATCACCTGATTTTTTTCAATGTGTTTATCTTTTGTTTTCAGTTCACATTCACAGTGATGTTGATAACTCTACTATGTGCATTTGTCATTTCCAACTATCCAGAGCAGAATAAGTGAAGGGGAGGAAGCAGCAGCAGCACCACCGTCCCCGGCACCACCACCAGCGCCGCCCACGGCCCCTAAAAGCAAGGCATCGGGGGGAGCGCCCAGGCGACCCGGGCAGTGAAAAAGAAGTTAAATTACAGTGACAGCTCAAGCGGGAGCGAGGTAAGTGAAATGGTTGGATTCATCCACAATTTTAGACATCTTTAGCAATTTTATGACATGTTAACAATGTTTTCATTTCCTAGGAGCCAGAGGGGGCAGAGGCAATCAGCCCGGCCCTAAAGTCGATGCATACGCCCCTGAAAAAATACATGGAGGGTAGATCAAAAGCATCAAGACTACGGTCTATTTCCTTCGGGGCATCCCTTAGTAAGAAATTACACATTCTATATGTGTGCAGGTGTGTGTAAGTGATTTCTTGCTACATTTGTTTGTTCATGCCTTTCACAGAGAAATACCTTGCCTCATATGAGGAGTTTCTCTGGTGCCCTGAAGGGACACCGAAGATGCAGCAGAACGCGGTGTCAAAGGGGGCCAGGACCTGGTTTTTTGTTAAATACATGACTTTAGGGCATTCCTCCATCACATACTGGGACTGGAAGTTTCTGGACAACCACCCCCTCATAAAATTGTGAATAGTGCAATGTGAAGCACGTCCTGTGTTAGCAAGTCCTGAAAATATCACATACTGGAGCCAGAATTTGCCTCTCACAGCTTCCCAGCACTCCTTCGGGCCTTTAGCCTGGCCCCGACCACAGTCTCTCTGTACCTGGGACAGGCCATAGCCTTCCTGGACTATGTCCAGGATGTGCCCCCCCAACACTCCCTGCTAAGAAGGGCGAGGGTTGTTATCCTCATAAAGGAGGTGAAGAAGCTGCACAGAGACTTGGGCCGCACCCTCCTTGGCCACCAGTCCCTGGTCAAGGAGAAGAAGGGCCAGAAACTAGTGCCAAAGGAGGACCTGGCAGAGTCCCAGCACCTGGTGAAGGCCAAGATACCATCGCTGCTGGGTAAGTCACACACACACACACACACACACACACACACACACACACACACACACACACACACACACACACACACACACACACACACACACACACACACCGATATAGACAGTTATTCATTATTCTCTTCTCTCTTTAACTCTCATTTCAGATGACATGAAGAAGGCACCGCCTAGGCACCCACAGACAAGATACCGGTTCTTTGGCTACCTGGGGGCATACCTGTCATCAATATATGGACACCGGGCAGGGGTGCTCACAAAGATGACTGTCAAAAATGTGAAAGAGGCCATCCGGGACGATGCCAACGGCTACCTCATCAACGTAATGCACAAATGTTGTGAATGCTTTCTGTCTTCTCGGTCTTTTGCAGGTGCTAGACCACAAGATGGCCCACAAGTACGGGAAAGCCCAGCTGTACCTCACGGCGGAGGAGATGGGTTGGTGCCACAGGTGGCTCACACTGGGGGGCAGTTGTGTGGCCACCAACCCCTATTTTTTTTAGCTCCTTTGGCCGAGGGGAGGCTAAGGACTTAGTCAGGAAGGCGTGGGCAGAGATGGGGCTGGCTGGGGCCCCAAGCCTGCTGGACTTTAGGACGGCCGTGTCGACCTACGTGAGTAATACAGACACCTGACACTTGATTTTCACATGGTTAATTCAACTCATTCTCAACAAAGCAATACTTGTTCTTTTGTAGAACTTCGAAACTAACAAAAATCCCGAGACGAGAAAAAATATCTCGGAGTTTATGTGTCAGTCGGCGGCCACGCAGGAGTGTTTTTATGCGCTCCACAAGACCCTGGGGAGAGCGAGGGAGGTGAGAGAGCTCTTCATCTGCTGCGTCTGCTGTGGTAGACGAGAGCAGCTCCCCCTCTCCTCAGGGTGCAGCGGCACCCTCCACCACCCCTGGACCCGCCACAAGCCCTGGCCCCTGCGCATTGAGGTAAAGCACCCAACATGGTTTGTTGATTAGTAAACAGTCAAAATTCAAACAGCTCATTGTATGCTCTCTCTCTATTCCAAAGGACAAGTCCCCGAGGAAGAGGGTGTCTCAATCTCTAACTCAAAGCACCGCAAAGAGGGTCAAAAACAAACTATTGTCCCCCAAAAAGAGGAAGCGGCCAGTGGTTGTGCTCCAAAGACTTTGATTTAGTTTGTCGTGTTTGTTCCATTTGTATATTTATTTGTTTTGTATTTTTCTATTTTTGTATTATTTTAATTAAAAAAAAGAACCCTGTTGGGAAGAAAATAATAATAAAAAAATCCCTGTTGGGAGCAAAAAAAAAAAAAAAAAAAAAAAACCCTTTTGGGAGCCAAAAAAACCCAACAACCTCCACATGGGTACTGCCTTGACGTGGCGTGGGGGCTTACTGCTCGATCACACGGGCAAACCAAAGTACCCTAAACCATGACCAGACTTTTCTCCAGGTTGCCATGGGTGACCTGCCTTTTCTCCAGGTTGGCATCGGTGGTACAGTGGGTACTAGTTTCATTTGGACGATTTCACACGAGATTCACGCGTGAATCACGGGAGAGTCACGCAGATTTTTTGTAGAGGAGTAATTGTGTTTTCACCAGAAGCTGCAATGTGCCCAAACAACCGCCAGGTGGCATCTGTGAGCAGGAGGACGCCTCCATAAGACAGCAGCACGGAGCAGTGAACACGAATGGGCAATGCAATATAATAATAATAATACAGTATAGTTTTTCAATGAGAAAAATGTGACTACGGCAGCTACAGTATACGTCTCACTCTCTTTTTTCGGTCCTCAGTCTCGTCAGCTCCAAACACACCCGTCTGTGGTTTTAAAATGAGCAAACTACTGTAGAGTAGTACCACAGATTTCTCATTCCCCACCTTCTTTGATTGAGTGTTGCTGGATGATTTCTCGTGAATGAACGGGCAATAGCCTGTGTCACTTTCGGGCTGGGCGATAAAACATAGGATATCCTGAAATAACTTTTCCTCGATAGAAATAGGCTACAAAACGCGGCCGATACAAAGTTGATAGGTTTCATTCATCCATGTTTTGACAGTGTGTGTGTGTGTGTGTGCCGAGCGGACCCGTTTAGAGAGACACGCGTCTGTATGGGACAGACTTTTATTTAATTTAGAACAAACCTTATGCTCAGCAAAAATGGAAAATATAATAATATCATAAAATGGTTCTGTTGTTTGGCCACTGTTTAAAATAGGTCTGATCGATCCAGAGCAGCATTCATTTACAAGTTTAATCAGCACCAATTAAACTTCTTCTAAATAAATGTAAACATTCAATAACTGGGTCGGGTCAGACCACGGGCTTCTTTTTTTCCTCTTCTTCCTCACAGGAGAAGGTGTGCGCTGCGGTCACCTCGCTTCTCTCTGACGCGTCTGTGCTCTGTTTGTGATGTCACCGCTGTATTATTTACAGTAATTAGACCAGACATGGGCAAACTACGGCCCCCGGGCCATATACGGCCCGTTAGGCTTTTTAATCCGGCCCACCGAACTTGTCCAAATTATAGTAAAAACCCATGGATGTGTAAAAACCTCATTCATTTCCCTTTCCCCTGCAATACCCTCGTTTCCCCGATAGATAGCGCACTAGTCTAGACTAGAGACACATTGACCTTTGTTGGAGTCAAAGGTTGGAGTGCAACTTTCCAGCTGCCATTTTCCCCCTTCGGTAAAAATGAGCGGACCAAAGAAAAGAAAAGTGGACACTGAGTGCCGAGTGTTTAAAAAGGAATGGACAACAAAATATTTTTTTACTGATGTCCGATCAACGGCTGTATGTCTTATATGCCAAGAAACGGTTGCAGTTTTCAAAGAGTACAATATCAGCCGTCACTTTGCCACAAAGCATGCTAACTACGCTAACAAGCAGTCGACACAAGAACGGGAGGCTACTGCTCAGAGGTTGGTAGCTAATTTACAGACTCAGCAGAATTTTTTTCACCGACAAACTGCGATTCAAGAGTCAAGTACCAAGGCAAGTTTTTTGCTGGCATTCAAGTTAGCAAAGGCTAGCAAACCTTTCTCCGAAGGCGAGTTTGTGAAAGAATGCATGGTAGAGGCAGCAGATCTCTTGTGTCCGGAAAGCAAAGGCAAGTTTGAAAAAATCAGCTTATCACGCAGGACAGTAACTCGCCGTGTGGAACTGATTGACGAAGATATTGTCAGCGAGTTAAACAAAAAGGCGGAGTCCTTTAAGTTTTATTCACTAGCACTGGACGAAAGCAACGACGTGAAAGACACTGCTCAGCTCCTCATTTTTATCCGAGGGATAAATGACAGTTTTGAGATAACGGAGGAGCTTTTGAGCATGGAATCGCTGAAGGGGAAAACGCGAGGAGAGGACTTGTATGAACAGGTGTCTGCTGTCATCGAGAGAATGAAGCTGCCTTTGAGTAAACTTGCCGGTGTCACCACGGATGGATCGCCAAATTTAACCGGAAAAAACGTCGGGCTGCTGAAAAGAATCCACGATAAAGTGCAAGAAGAAAACCCTGACCAGGATGTCATTTTTCTTCACTGTATCATTCATCAAGAAGCTCTATGTAAGTCTGTATTGCAGCTTGATCATGTCGTGGATCCAGTTGTAAAACTTGTTAACTTCATACGAGCAAGGGGACTTAATCACCGCCAGTTCATTACGTTCCTAGAGGAAACCGATGCGGATCACCAGGACTTACTTTACCACTCTCGTGTCCGGTGGTTAAGTTTGGGGAAAGTGTGCCAACGAGTGTGGGAGCTCAAAGACGAGATTCTGTCGTTTTTGGAGCAAATGGGGAAATCCGACGGATTCCCTGAGCTGAGCAATGAGGACTGGCTTTGTGACTTTGCGTTTGCTGTGGATATATTGTCACACATGAATGAGCTGAACGTTAAGCTGCAGGGGAAGGATCAGTTTGTGCACGACATGTACACAAATGTAAGAGCCTTCAAATCCAAGCTGATTTTATTCTCCAGGCAAATGTCAAACAAATCTTTCACTCATTTTCCCACACTGTCCACGCAGAAGGCCACCCGAAACGTGAAGAAATACTGCAAATCACTGGACGACATGCACAGAGAATTCTGCCGTCGGTTCACTGATTTTGAAAAAATTGACAAGTCACTTCAGCTGGTGTCCTCTCCCCTGTCACAAGACCCCGAAACAGCACCGCATGAGCTGCAACTGGAGCTGATCGATCTTCAGTCTGACAACGTCTCAAAAGAGAAATTCAAATCTCTTAAACTGAATGACTTTTACGCTTCACTTAACGAAGCCACATTTCCAAACCTGCGGAGGACGGCACAGAAGATGCTGGCATTGTTTGGCTCGACTTACGTGTGTGAGCAGACTTTCAGCGTCATGAACATCAACAAAGCCCGTCACAGATCCCGGTTAACTGACCAACACCTCAGATCTATTCTGAGAATCGCCACAACGAAACTAACTCCAGACTTTGATGCACTGGCAAAAAAAGGAGAACAACAACATTGTTCCCACTGAAATGTGAGTTTCTCTACTGTGTTAAAAATAGCAACTTGCGCATTTACGCACAGCAGTACAGTTACAGTAGCTTAATTAACATGTCGCACATGCTCTCAATTTAAAGACCCCTTTCTTTCGTTGGGTAATAACATGTTCTGAATGTTGAAAGTGATTCCATCGATCTTTTTCCAGTAAATTTCTTTAAATTTGCACCTTCAATTGTGTCTGTTTTTCATACATTTCAATCCCCAGGTTTGATAAATTACATTGCGTGTCCAAATGCTCCTGGCCCGGCCCCTCTGTCAAATTTTAGAGCCCATTCTGGCCCACAAGTCAAAAAGTTTGCCCACCCCTGAATTAGACTGATCGATAAAACTTTGAATAATTAGCAGAATCAGTTACATTCTGAGGAATGATCAAACATGACACTTCTCTTGATAACAAGAAAACAGAATGTAACAATTGTGGGAACGATTACTGGATATTTTTTTTTCCCCCAGGGTTTGAGATTTAATTGACTCTCGATCATATGTTCACACAGTATCATAGGAACATATAGTTATTTACACCATGTATTTATCCCATGCAGCCGCGCCTCTCCTCCTCCTGCGCTCTGGGAGCGGACAATATGACGGAGAGATGATTAAATATAGAGAAGGAATTTTGATTTTGAATTTTAAGTTAGATTCTAAGAAGATGTTTCTGAAACACCAGTCCGATGCAAAATAAGGGCGCTGTTGAATTAAATCACCGTGGCAACATGGATCTAACGCATACGGGTTGAAATTAAATGTGTGACGGCCGACAATAAAAACATAATCGTTCTTCTCAATCATCATTTCCTGAGTCTGACTTCAGTTCACCAGTCTGTGTCGCCAATTCCCCTTTTCCTCCAAACCATGCGTACGCATGGCTCAGAGTTTGCTTAGAGCTGCGCACATTCTTCCGTCAAGTTTGTTTTTTATAGATCACAACCTTGGCGTGAAAAGTCACGTATGCCACTTTCAGCCCCGTTTAGTGCGTACGCAATGGTTATAAATGAGACCCCAGGTAGAGGCTGGACAGGCTAGAGGCATAATGAACATTATATGTCATTAATATGAAGTAGGCTATTTGCTTGCTTTGCAGTTAATTATGCACATGATCCGTTTGACCCCAAAAAGGAAAAAAGGAGCAATGCGCACTGCGCACTGGGGGTTTCCCCCAATAGCCTTTTCAGAATAGCGGGGTCTTTAGAAAAAATAGAAAACCCCGCTATTACGATGAATGGAAGTCTATTGTCGGAAAGGCGGGGCTTCGGAAAGGCGGGGTGTAACCTTGTAAAACATGTCATGATATCAAAATGTCACTGTATTATAATAGCACAGTACAATAACTATTTCATTATCCATAAGTCAACAACAAGAACATTTGGTCAAAAATAAAATACTGTAGCTTATCTGCCTTTCTCATTCACCAGCCTCTCTCCCCTTATCCCACCCTCACCTGCCTGTCTGCCCCCACCTCACTCACCCACCTCGCTCCTTCTCCCTCCCTCCCTCACCTGGCTCACCTGGCTCACCTGGCTCACCTAGCTCCTTCTCCCTCTCTAACCTAAACCTGGTTCTGTATCTACCGTCACACAACACAACGGTAGTTTTTTTTCATTAGTGTGAAAAGTTTAACGATGTCCGCGACATCTGCGCGGTTGGTCCGTGTGTCTGTCTCACGTGCGTTACGTCTGACCCCAGCTCTCAGTAGAAGCTGCAGCGACTGTTGTTGTTGCTCCAGGTAGTGCTAAACATCAACAACAGCCACACACGCACCAAACAGTCCGCTGACACGGTGACACGGATGCCGGATGCCGTCATTTATATCGTTAAATGTCTGCGTCGCGCTCTGCCATTTCACCCAAGCCTAAAGCCCGGAGGAGGGCGGGTGGTTCCAATAGGGACCCGTGCGCTGTCACATGACGGGCTGTGAGCGGCGGTCACATGATCGTTTGAACATGGCTGCTCTATTGCTGGCTGTTGCCGGCTGAGGGGGGGAAAATCGGGGCAAAATCAGCCCGATTATCTTTATGTGTGTGGCAGGCTTAAGGAAATTCTCCAATGTTTTCGGATGAGTGCAGAGCCACTAGAGCAGCCGAGCGGCTCACAGAGGCGGCGGTCGGTGTGCTGCTGACCTGATGCCTGGGCGGTCAACCTCCGGGTGTCGCGGTAAATTGAGCACTGTACAATGAGCGTGGCATGGCGCATTTACTGTTTATTAACAGCCAAGCGCGACGTGTGTGTGTGTCGTGAGAGAGACAGCAGGTAGAGGGGCTGACTGGCAGAGATGAGAGATAGTGAAAGCTGTTCTTTTTTTCTGAGACTGCTGCGGCGGGCCCAAACGAAACTGTGGCGGCTGATTAATGGAAAACACTGGTATAGTTTGCTGTTTCCAAGTCAGCCACAGTGTCACTGTCACATCATCAGCTGCACTGCTGTGGAGAGTTGATGCGCGCTCCCACACCAGCTTGGCTGATGGCTGCAGTAACCCTGACGGCTGCTACGGCCGTTGTATCGCTAATGAGTTTTATTCCTTGATCCTGCCTCAAGCTCCTTTAAGACATGTGCACAGATGTGATCAGTGAAAGCTTAATTAATAAACACAAAGTCTGGGCGTCCAAAGGAGGAGAGGCCTTGAACACAAAACCAAAATACGCACAAAAATCCAAAAGAAACGAAAATTAACTAAAAGATTAACTAAACAGGTCGGTGTTTTACGCATGCCTCTGTGCGTCTGGCACACGCGTCTTGGAGCTCTCCCACATTGGTTTGTGAATGAAAACTGTTATGTTCAGCTCCCCTTACATGTGAAATTTATTATTAACTGTTCCCACATTTCTAACTTTTGTTGTCACTGAAAATTAGGCCCTATGTTCCCACAGCCCTTTGGTCCCACCATTGGTTGGGTTTAGGCAATGAAGAAAGGAGTTGGTTAAGTTTAGTAAAAAGACCAGGTAGAGGCTAGACAGGCCATATAGATAGAGTCCAGGGCCCTCATTTATCAACCCTGCGTACGCACAGATCTGTGCGTAATGAGTGCGTAAGAACATTCCCACGCAAAGTATGGAATTTATCAACTTGTACTTGTGCTTAGGAACGTGCGTAAATTTAAGCACAACTCTGACCATGCGTACACACGAAATCTAGTGGTAGAACAGTGAAACTACAAATAGAACCCAGTGGAGGAGTCACAGTGTTAAGCAATCTCAAACTTCACACATGTTCCCTGTTTCCTAATTTTAAAAAAATTCTCAATTAGTAATTTAGCAGACATTTTGAATGATTGGTGTGACAAGCTATAAAAGTATGCAGGTAGATTTGTGTCATTATTCAATCAAAAAATATATTTAAAAAAAAAAAAACACTGTTTTTCTTTGATTGAAAATGTTTTTTTTTTATTATTGAAGTGAATGTTTTTTTTTATTGAAAATAGATCTTTTGATTGAAGAATAAAGACACAAATCTACCTTCATATAAAAGACAGCTTTTTTATTTCTCAGTGATCTTTCCTCTGACCCAACAGAATTAACAGTAGTTGTTACTTTCTCCTATGCAGCATTTTTTATTTTGTTGGTCACACCTGCATTTACTGTTCCAAACAGTATTTTTTGGTTTGATTCAACTTCTACAAGTAACTCAGGTAACTCTCGGTATCAGAGAAACTCTTCTTCTCCGCCCTCTTTGCCATGATTTTGGTGTGGGGAAAAAAAAATCCATTCACGCATTATTAAAGGAATTGTTGCTACCATATATGGTCAATTGGGGGCGTTTCTGAATGCAAATGACCCTAACCATGGTAGTTAGGAACAGGTGGGATTTATCATCACTGATTACTTACTAGTGTGCGTACGACCGGTGTCCGCACGTTTGATAAATACAGATTTTTTTGTACTTACACACATTCTAAATTTCATTCCTACGACAGAATTTAGAACCTTTTCTACGCACTGTTGATAAATGAGGGCCCAGATAGGTAGAGGAGAGTCCAGTGGGAACATAGGCACGCTCCCGGCTAAACAGTGAAGAGTCTGTGCGCGCTCCCGTGCCGGTGGCTTCGCTGGTTGCTGGAGTTACCCGCAGCGGCCGTCGCGTCACTAGCCATTCTGATTAATCCTGCCCTATGATCCTTTAAGCATCACTTGTTTTCTTTGTCTGCAACTTTTTAACATTTTATCTGATGTTTTAGTTTAATAAAGGAGCTGCAGCGCCGCCATATTGTGGTGACTGACCTAGATGTCTCACCATCTAATGTCTCTGTCAGCATTGAAGAGGTCCCCCAAAGGTAAGCATCTCAGTGTTACAACTAACTTTTGTAACACTGTAACACTGAGATGCCCATCAGGGGTGGACACATGAAGCACAAAGTATTTTATTTTTATTTTAACAAAGCTCTTTTGCACATTACGGTAGCCCACAGGTGCAGTGGAAACTATATAACAGAAGGAAAATGGCAGAGAAGGGCCTTTACAAAAAGCACTCACTAGACCATGCGCTGCTAAAGGACTTTGCTGTTCATTTGAAGAGAGACCTGGACAACAATAATTTCAAACAGGAGGTGAGTGGCATGATAAAGGCATTTATATAGAGGGATTATACGTCTACGTCACTGACATTCTTCTGCGCATGTCGCCTGCAGAAAGACAGCAGCAAGAGCCGTGATCATGTCTTTTTGTGCTGTTAGTTGCACTAATCATTTTGATAAAACTAACAAAACATGCACATTTTACAGAATACCGCCAATTTGCACCCCTTTCAAGGCAAACGAGAGAGAAAATAGTACACTGGAGATTCATTTTGAGCAATATAATGTGTTAGACACATTGGTTTCTCATAGCTCTTAGTCGACATGAGGGTGAGTAGATAATGAGTGAAATTTGAATTTTGGGTGAACTATCCCTTAAAGGACAATTCCAGGCGAATTCAACTCGGGGGTGTATTTTCATATCATTTTAGGTCTAAAAGAATGAATCTGAAGATTTTCAGTTTAATCGCTCCTGTTTTGCGGTAGTTGCGTCTGTCCCTGCATCGCCACGGCAGCAATGAATGGGAGTGGATGTAAGTTCCGCTGTTTAGGCTGTTTACATCCCTCAAAGCCGCATTTTTTTTCCACAGACAGCGTCAGATGGAGACTCAAACATGCACCGAGAAGTTTATTTACTTCAAGCAAGCCGACATGTTTGTAAAAGTCGATCTAATTCAAAGTCTCCCGGAGTCTCGCGCGAGACCCAGTTGCCGTGCGCGGTGTGTTCAGGAGCAGTGGGAAAAGCTACCGTTTGTGTCATAAACACAGGAATATCAACTCTTTACTTGCTTCAAGTAAAAACAACTTCTCGGCGCATGTTTGAGTAGCCACCTGACGCTGTATGTGGAAAAAAATGTACACTTCAAGCAAGTAAAGAGTTGATATTCCTGTGTTTATGACACAAACGGTAGCTCCGACTGCGCCTGAACACACCGCGCACGGCAACTTCGGGCTCGTGCGAGACTCCGGGAGACTTTGAATTAGATCGACTTTTACAAACATGTCGGCTTGCTTGAAGTAAATAAACTTCTCGGTGCATGTTTGAGTCGCCATCTGACGCTGTCTGTGGAAAAAAAAAGCGGCTTTGAGGGCTGTAAACAGCCTAAACAGCGGAACTTACATCCACTCCCATTCATTGCTGCCGTGGCGATGCACGGACAGACGCAACTACCGCAAAACAGGAGCAATTAAACTGAAAATCTTCAGATTCATTCTTTTAGACCTAAAATGATATGAAAATACACCCCTGAGTTGAATTCGCCTGGAATTGTCCTTTAAACCTCCTGACTGCTCAGCTAATGGGTTGTTGTTATGGGCCGTTGCTATGGCGCTTCCACAGTGCAAAGCGCTGTACCGCTTTAGAATCATGCAATGTGAACACAAACGGTCCAGAAAAAAGAACGCTACAGTTGTATCTGTTCAGTTGCTGAATCGGAACAACTGCAGGTGTGAAAGCGCCCAAATACTTATATGTAAATAATGAAATACATATACCCTCCCCTACAGATTTCTTCACAGATGAGAGACTCCACGCTACAAGTCACCATATTGATATATTAACACTCAATGAGACCTGGTTGCAGCAAGATGAATATGTTAGTTTGAATGAATCTACCCCTCCTAGTTACATTAACTGTCATGTGCCTCGTAACACTGGCAGAGGGGGAACTGCCCATTGGTCCGACCTCCCATTGGTTCGACCTCCCGTTACTCCGACAAAATCAACCACAAGTCGGACCAATAGGAGGTCGAACCAATGGGTGGTCCCGTTAGTTCGAACTGTCATCGCTACTTTGTGACAAGCTCTTCCATTGATAGGAGCATGCAGCTTTCTCTCTCTCTCTCTCTCTACGCACATCACAAACATACACGCGCGGCCCAGAATATAACCATATTCAGTCAGAGAGCCAGATCATGTCAGATCGCGCACAACCATCATAAATGCTGATCAAGATGTGTAAACTGATAATCAAAGCCCTCCCTCTCAAGAGTACAGAGTAAAAGAAATACACTTTTTTTTCTCTCCCCCCCTCCGCTCGAGCACGGCTGAACCTGGCCGGCTTGAGCTCACTTCACGGGTGCGAGCCTGCTGCAGCCGCCGCTGCTGCTGACAGCAGACTGAGAGAGAGAGAGAAAAAAAGTAAATTTTGCTTTGGTTAGGTTCAGGCAATGAAGAAAGGAGTTGGTTAAGTTTAGTAAAAACACCAGGGAGAGGCTAGACAGGCTGGAAGCATAAAGAGCCTTATATGTTATTAATATGAAGTGCTTGTTTTGCAGTTAATTATGCACATGATCCGTTTGATCCCAGAAAGGAAAAAAGGATCAATGCGCAGCCTCTGTTTCCTTCGTCTGTCTGTTCGGAGTGGGAGAAAGAGACAGAGAACCCAATCCACCTGTCTGTAATGTAAGTTTGATTTGATATGAGTGTCAAGGTTTAATTACGGACACTAATGAGCGCGCAGCAGTGCGTAAAAGTTGTGCGTAATGACAGCTCCTCGTTGGTGAAACACAATAAACTGCACCTCTTCTTCCACGTGTGTCTTATTGACAGGTGGAGCCTATATGAATAATTATATAAATGCATAGTGAACGGTAAGAATGGAGAGTTTGACTAATAACTAGTCCAGTTCGATCTAATGAGGACCTCCCATTAGTTCGAACTCTCATTACTCCGATTGTCGGACCAATGGGAGGTCGAACTAATGGGAGGTCGGACCAGTGCCATGGACCCGGCAGAGGAGGAGTGGCTGCTATTTATCAGTCAAATCTGCTTACCAACCCTCGACCTAATAGTTCATATAATACATTTGAAAGCCTTACTGTCAGCCTCTCTCACCCAGACTGGAAAGCAGAAATACCACTCTTACTTGCTGTAGTGTATCGTCCTCCTGCACCTTATGTTCCTAGACGAATTCCCTGACTTTGTCAAATTTAGCAATGAGCTCAGACAAAGTCATTATAGTGGGTGACTTTAACATTCATGTGGACGCTTATTCCAGCAGAGCTTGCTGCCACATCCTGTAACAATATAATGGACAGTTACGCTGATTTCACCCCCACACAGGTGGACTATCTTGTGGATAGCACTGCAGCAGCACTCCTTGGGACACTTGATGCTGTAGCCCCCCTGAAAAAGAAAGTTATGAACCAGAAAACAATAGCTCCCTGGTACAGCCCAAACCTGCGGGCTTTGAAACAGAAGACCAGACAGCTGGAAAGGAAAACACATTCCAGCCAACATGAGGAAGACCGTCAAGCCTGGAAGGATAGTTCATTAATATATAAAAAAGAACTCCATAATGCTAGAAGCAATTACTATTCATATTTAAGTCTCCAGCTGGTCCAGAATGCTACATCAAGGGTTTTGACAGGAGTTAAGGCCCTTTCACACCGGAGACGTATTTTTCGTGCGAATAATTCGCGCATCAATATTTTTTTCGAACCCCGGTTTTCATCACGGGTCCTTTCACACCGACCGCGAATGTGTTGCGGCGAAAATGCGACATCGTTTTTTTTCCGGAGCGAGGTCGATTTTTCTGAGCTTTCGCCCGGCGAATAAACGCATCAACCAATCATGTGGCGTGAAAAGGAGGTAAGCCATGTCACATCCCTCACGTCAGAACACAGACAGCTGTTTCCCATAACAGACGGTGGCCACACAGTCTCGGCCCGCCACAGTCTCTCACAGGAAAAAAGTTGTTTTTTTTAGCGTTTCACCGTCTTTGCTCTCATCTCTGCCAGTCAGCCCCTCCACCTGCCATCTCTCTGGCGTACGGTCGCACCGCACGTACACACACACACACACACACACACACACACACACACGCACACACACACACACACACACACACACAGGCGCATGGACACGTGCTTGGCCGCTAATGTAAACAATGTAAATAACCTGTGTCTTGGAGGAGAGAGGAGAGGAGATGGGGGGGTAAGTGAGAGGGGGAGGAGAAATAGCAATAGAGTGTGTTCATACTGTCAGGACAGTGATCAGATATTGATCAGTGATCAGACAGTGAGCTGCTGTGTTGAGTAAAGTTGGTAACAAGACAACAGTGGCATAGCAACGTGAGGGATAATTAACAGATTGAAGACGTGACGTGGAGGCGAGGAACCACCCGTCGCAAAGCGAAACTTTGGAATCTAATTGTCACATCTGTCGCATATTCGTGTCGCCGCCGGTGTGAATGGTTTTGATGCGAAATATTTGGCCGCGAATATTTCGCAATTTCGTGTCATAAATTCGTTACGTCCACGGTGTGAAAGGGCCTTTAGGAAGAGAGAGCACATCTCTCCCACTTTAGCTTCCCTCCACTGGCTTCCTGTAGGATTTAGAATAGACTTAAAAATCATTCTGCTGACTTATAAGGCTCTTAATGATAAAGCTCCATATTATCTGAAAGAACGAATCATTCCTTACTGTCCCATAGTGATGGGATCGGCAGTTCTTTTGACTGTACTGAATCACTAGAATCAGTTCCTTAAAATGAGTTTTTCAAAAAATTCGTTCACCGAATCACTCCAATCACCCCCCCCCCTGTAAGGGACGAAAAAAAAAGAAAAAAAAAAATTTCCCGCGAATATCTGTACTACACTCTACGTCCCCTATCCTTTTTAAAAAAAAATATTTTATATTTTTTATATTTTATTATTTTTATTTTTATATTACTACACAGTGAACGCGAGTCCTCTGTGCACAGTACATTCACTTAACATGACGCTACACAGCTCTGTGCATGCAGTACCAGGCAGTGAGTGACACAGCGCCACATTCAGCACAGTACGTGAACCTGAATCACGTCTGCAGCAGCAGTTCTCTGGTGCAGGTTCGCGAATCACCAGTGAGTGACTGAGTAACAGCTTCCCCAGCGGCAGTTCTCTGTGTCTGCAGTAGGTTCGCGTATCATGAGTGAGTGAGTGAGAGTGAGTGAGAATCACGTACGTCCTCAGCAGCAGTTCTCTGTGTGTGCAGTAGGTTCGTAAGTGAGTGGCAGCGCGAACCTGAATCACCGTGTCAGTACGTTCGCGAACGACACGGAGTGAATGGGCGGCCTCAGCACAGTACATGCAGTGAACGACGCGCACAGAGAGTGAACTGGAGCCCTCAGCCCCGACTGTCAGTGAACGCATCACTGAACATGCACCGTTCCCTCGCAATGAGAGTCTCCGCCACCAGATTCGCAGGTCATTCAGTGATTCACAGACCACACAGCAGTTCCACTGTCGGCCTGCACGCTGCTGCTGAGCTCAACTACTGAACTGAGAAAGGAACGAATCAGGTCAGGAAGTGATTCTAGTCAGTACGTTCACTTAAATAATTCGTTCCTTCGAATAGACTGCTGGGGACACATCTGGTTACACAGAGCCCTCTCCTCTCCTCTCCTCTAAACTGTCTTGTCTGTAACAACATCTATTGCACGTCTGTCCGTCCTGGGTGAGGGATCCCTCCTCTGTTGCTCACCCTGAGGTTTCTCCAATTTTTCCCTGTTAAAAGGGTTTTCTATGGAGTTTTTCCTCAGTCGATGTGAGGGTCTAAGGACAGAGGATGTTGCTACGATGCCATGTAAAGCCCTTTGAGACAAACTGTTTGTAAAAACGGGCTATACAAATAAAATTGCCTTGCCTTGCCTTGATTAATCCTATCTCTTTTTGTATAGATATGACAGGTTGCTGGAGAAGCAAACTCTCACACCACACGGCTCTTTGGCAGTACTCAGGGCTTTGGGTAAGCTCCACCGAAGAGGACTGGAGACCTGGGGTCTCATTTATAAAACTGTGCGTGGGATCGTTACTAAAAGTGTACGTACGCCCAAAAGCCAAGTTTTGCCTGCGCCAGTAAATATTCAGACTTATAAAACCCTGCGTACGCACACTTCTAAGCAAACGCTTCACGTTCCGCCCTTTACACGCCCTGTTTTAACCGTAGATGGTCAATGCAAACCACCACATGAATGCGATCTGCATGTCAATGAGACTGACGTGCCCTTGTTCTGTCGGTGTTGTAAATTAGCTGCAGGTGTGAAAGTGACAACATGACGTGTTGCTGCAGCTGTTAACGGCGTCAGCGGCACGGAGCGCACGCGGTGTTGTTTTGTTGTGCTGCCCTCTCACATGCTGGACCCGGTTCGGCACATTTACAACAATGACAACAGTTCTAATCTGAAACGAGTTATTAACCATTCATCATGGTCTCACTCTCCCTCTTTTCTCCTCCAGCGGTGCCGTGGTGCAGCATTACGCACGGGGCTCACCGCTGTATTCATACATTTACAGTAATTAGACTGATCGATAAAACTTTGAATAATTAGCAGAATCAGTTACATTCTGAGGAATGATCAAACATGACACTTCTCTTGATAACAAGAAAACAATGTAACAATTGTGGGAACAATTACTGGATTTTTTTTTTTCTTCCAGGGTTTGAGATTTAATTGACTCTCGATCATATGTTCACACAGTATCATAAGAACGGGGGGCAACCGCCATTCCGACATGCCACCACTCCGACATTAGGCCCTAATTGTCGGAATGGTAACACTTTACCCTTTAATAAAAGTCCCATCATTCCGACAATTTTCGTCCCCTAAGGTCGGAATGGCGGTATTTTTGAATTTTTTAAACGTGTTGCCATTCCGACAAATCTTTTAAAAGCCTACCCCAGTAGTAGTAGTTTCTAGTGCTGAACTATGACCAAGCGCGCTGTCCGCTGTGTCAGTGCTGAAATGAATGACAGTGTGTCACCGCCCGAGAGAGAGAGAGGGAGAGAGATGCGCAACCTAATGCATATTATTTACTATTGCGCATTTCCTTTTGCTGCTATAATAATGATACAAATTGATGGAAACTGGTAATAACAAAAATGCATCAAAATTACAGAAAGAAGTGTCAGGCAGGGAAGTGAAGTTTTGCTCGGTGCAGAGGGAGAGAGCAGAGCAGCAGATATTTAGCTTAACTGCTCCACAAAATGACACAAACAGGAGGCAAAAAAGGAAAAAAAATCAATCATTTTTTACTGCCATCTTCGATTAAAAAATATGTCAATTTGATAGGCTTTCAAATCACCAAATGATTTGCTGTGAATCATTTCGTTTGTTGTAATGATTGTGAGCATGGACAACGGACGTCTTGTCTATTGATTACGAAATGTCATTTTACATGTAAGCGGAGCTGAACAGACAGACACACAGCGGCATGCGTAAAACACGTATTTTGACTACTTCGTGCTGTTGCTATTTTTTTTAAAGTTACCTTTCGTTTCCTTTGGATTTTTGTGTGTATTATGAAGCTGTCCTGGTCCATGTTTGTAAGCCTTTTTACCAGGAGTAAATTCCCCAAAGTTGCAACAACTTGTAGTGATCCACTGGGTTTAGCCTGGCCATAGTCTATTGGAGCTGGGGTAGTTTGCTCCCCAGGTTTTTTTCATTGTGTATTAGGCCAGGGAAATTATCAGTTATGCTTGTGGTTTGCGCACGGGGACGTGCGGACCTTTAATAAATGAATGAATGTTTATTTTTTGCTGTACGTTGTGTGCGTAATGCGTGAAAGTGCATTAGTGGGACCGAGGGTTTAAATGGGGAAGTGACGTGATGAGAGGGGAGGAGAGCGAGAGACACAGCACCCCTGCACACACACATGCACGCCGGCACGGACAGTGACTGTGCGCTCGCACACCCACACACATACACACTCATTCCGACGGCTGGGACTCGGACTTAATGGACAGCGGGAGGGGAGAGGGCTTTCGGGTTCTGTTGATCTGTGTGTAATAGTTTATTATATGCCGCCTGTGATGGGCGCGTTTTGAGTTCAGTGAAATACACTGGGAACGGCCGCAACGCGAAACTTACGTTGCGTGACAGCCGCAGCAGCTCGTGCCCATTCAGTCAATGGAAGCTCCTCCACCGGCCATGTGAGCGACGCGCGCTCCAGCGGCCGTCGCGCGGCGTTTCTCTTCTTTTTCGCGAGTCCATTTTATTTCCTCGTCACGTACTACGCGGCCCTCCAACAGGTAGAAAACTACAGAGAACTGTGTATAAAACGAATATATTACGTTTAAAAGTGATTAAAATAAATGTCTCATGTACCAGAGGCAAAGCCAGTAGCAGTGCAACATTATGGGGTTTGTTTTTTTTACATTGTGGATCCATGATCGTGTAGTTAAACAGTTAATTGATACCATTTAATATAGTCTGCACTTGCAAACCTACATAGTCAGCAGATTACCTGTGAAAAAGGTACTGTCAATCCATTTTAACAGGAAGGATGTAAAAATGTGTTGAGATGCATAAAGTGCACTCATTTACTGCAGGCTTGACAAGGTGAAGCTGATCAGCTGCAACAACAAACAGTGAAGCCGTGTCGCGTCGCGTCCGTGCCTGGTGTAGCAGTTAAAAAACTCCGCCCCGCTTACGTATCGCGTAGCGGCCGTTCCCAGTGTATTCCTGGCGTAGCGACTTTGTTTATTGCTTCCCTGGACGCACCAGTAGCGCGAGCTTAGGTCCGCCTGCAGCAGGACTGCGTTGTGCCAGTTCCAGTGCTTAATTTGTAAATCATAAGGTGCCGGAACTCAAAGTACACATGACAGCTCGGGGACGACGAGACGGGCAGAGGTCCCGGAACGTATGCGGCGCACGTCGGGGTCGGGGGGGGACATGCTGTGGGACACAAGCCTCAATTTCAAATAATAGGCTATCCATGTTATGACGTTTACTTGAAATTATTTTAGGCACAGGCAAATGCCCACATCACCACAGGCGGTGCTTTACAGTCAGGAATTTTCTCAACAGGTCTAACTTGTAAAAAGAAGAAAAAAAAGAGCTTATAAAAAATCACACAAATCTTCCTATTATTCAAAGATTGGCACGGCGACCTATTAATAGACAGTATGCTCAGTTCAGTTGGTCCCCGCCTGTTGCTCCGGCCAGTGTTTCCCACAGTTTCAAATTAATTACGTCCGCCACGAATAGATTTTTCGGCAATATCGTTCCGTTCATTCATCTCCGCATAACGCTCTTTCGCCGTTATTGGCACGCACGCACACGCACACACACGGAGAAACAGACTGAGAGGGGGGAGAGAGAGAGAGAGGAAAGGGCGAGTGCAGCAGTGCACAGCGCGGTAAAAGCGAAACTATATACGGCCCGGTCAGTGCGTCAACTTCAACAGATCTCCGACTCTTTCAAATGACTTTAAATCTTAATAAACAACATGGATTTATGGGGATCTGTTCTGTAAATTAATATATACATATTATATATTTTTTTTAAAACATTTTTTTTTATGAGAGGTGCCGGATCTGCCCAAATAAGTACCGGAACACAGGGAGGCCAAAATTAAGAGGTGCCGGATCTTGTTCCGGCAGGATCCGGCTCAAATTAACCCCTGGCCAGTTCCCCTTATCTCCTTGGGGTCATCCCTATGTTCCCACAGCCCTATGTTCCCTCAGCCCTATGTTCCCTCATTTCTAACTTTTGTCGTCACTGAAAATTAGGCCCTATGTTCCCTCATTTCTAACTTTTGTTGTCACTGAAAATTAGGCCCTATTCCCACAGCCCTTTGGTCCCACCATTGGTTGGGTTTAGGCAATGAAGAAAGGAGTTGGTTAAGTTTAGTAAAAAGACCAGGTAGAGGCTAGACAGGCCAGATAGACAGAGTCCAGATAGGTAGAGAGAGTCCAGAGGGAACATAGGGCTGAGGGAACATAGGCACGCTCCCATATCCTTATTGTAAGGGAAATTATTACAAACTGACATTGGAGTGTGTGATTGTAAATGGCAAGACTTTGTGTTTGTTTATTTATTAAGCTTTCACTGACTGTATCACATCTGTACACATGTCTTAAAACATGAAAAAAAAAAAAAACGGAAACACACATACACACACACCCTAACCACCGCTCGGAGTAACGCACATTTCCTTATGGAAATTAAAGCCTTGTCGGAATGGCGGGACGAAACTGTCGGAATGGCAGGACGTTTGCATGTCGAAATGGTGACATGTCTGAATAGTAGAATGGCGGTATGTCGGAGTGGCAGCATGTCGGAATGGCAGCATGTAACCCATAGGAACATATAGTTATTTACACCATGTATTTATCCCATGCAGCCGCGGCGTCCTCTCCTCCTCCTGCGCTCTGGGAGCGGACAATATGACGGAGAGACGGTGGTGATTAAATATAGAGAAGGAATTTTGATTTAGAATTTTAAGTTAGATTCTAAGAGGATGTTTCTGAAACACCAGTCCAATGCAAAATAACGCTGTTGAATTAAATCACCATGGCAACATGGATCTAACGCATACGGATTGAAATTAAATGTGTGACGGCTGATAATAAAAACATATTTGTTCTTCTCACTCTACATTTCCTGAGTCTGACTTCAGTTCACCAGTCTGTGTCGCCAATTCCCCTTTTCCTCCAAACCATGCGTACGCATGGGTCAGAGTTTGCTTCGAGCTGCGCACATTCTCCCGTCAAGTTTGTTTTTTATAGATCACAACCTTGGCGTGGAAAGTCACGTACGCCACTTTCAGGCCCGTTTTGTGCGTACGCAACGGTTATAAATGAGACCCCAGCACGTTAAAGATGGCAGGCTGATCCTTTACTATCTGGAGGCTGTGGTCATATAAAAACACCTCCAAAGGCCAGGAGTGGTGGAACATCTGACTGTGAGTATGGCGGCACCGTTGTCACCTTCATTGTTGGTCAATTTCTCCTGGTGTCTCTCATCATCCTTATCAATTGAACTGATATCCTTATCATGTGCAGGTGCAGGAGTGGGTTGCCCGATGGCAGGATGAGCAGGGCTACGCTGTAGTAGGAGTGAAATAGCACAAAACAGCTGCGCAGCAAGTGGCCACATTTGCTCTGACACAAGAGGAAGAGTTGGTGAATTGAAATTCTATTGAATGGGTCTTGATGGTTACATGCTGCCACTCCGACATACCGCCATTCTACTATTCAGACATGTCACCATTTCGACATGCAAACGTCCTGCCATTCCGACAGTTTCGTCCTGCCATTCCGACAAGGCTTTAATTTCCATAAGGAAATGTGCGTTACTCCGAGCGGTGGTTAGGGTGTGTGTGTGTGTGTGTTTCCGTTTTTTTTTTTCTTTTCGCCGTCATCACCGGCGATAACGGGGGTACAGCCGTACTCTTTAGAAAAAAGAAAAAAGAAAAGAAAAGAGAGAGGGGGGAGCTGTACTCTTTCGCGGCTATTTCCGGAACGGAGAATGATAGCGACGTAATTCTTTTTTTAATGAAAGCAGGACACTTCAGCCTTTACATTGATCCCATCGGTGTGTTTGTAGCTTACCCAGAAGCTGAGAAGTCAAGCCATGACAGGCTAAACTCCAGGGAAAGCTGTGAGCGGTCACACGAGCGGCCAAAGATCGTTTATTTACATCAAGATGCTGCTCTGTTGTTGCCGTGAGTGATAAAAAAAAATGATTAGCTACGCTGGTTCATGCAGCTGCGCGTGAGTTTTCCTCTGTAGGCCTACACATACACCCGCGTACCCACCCGTGTTCATTTGAGTTCCGCCCGTGCCCGACCCGTGAATTTTCACAAGACAGCTTATCCACCCGTTGAACACCGTTTTTGCGGGGTACCCGTCGGATACCCGCGGGGATCCGACCCGATGCAGGACTCTTCCACAGGGTAATCCACCGGGAAAAATAATCCACTATGCCGCTTTGGAATTGCCGCCACGCCAGCTGTCCAAACGCCGACTGTGTCTCACTCTGTGTTCCCACCAAACGCGATGAACGCGATTGAATCGCGCGTCAAATGAAATCGCGTCGCGCTAGACGCTCCAGTTTTGACGCTGGTCCAATATGCCAAAAAACGCCTCATCGCGGCATCGCATCGCGCGACGAGCCCGCCCAAACAACAACATTTCTTCCGCCATTTCATTCTCTCGTCGACCATGGCTGAGATAACCACCATCGCTGCGCTGTACCTGCTCTGGAGGACTTCTCAGCTTCGCCTGCGGGCTAGGCGCCGACGTCGGTTCTGGGTGCATGCTACCCTACGGAGGCGGCGTGAGCTCGGCGAGTTCCACCGTCTCCTGCAGGAGCTACGCCTGGACGACGGCCGGTTCCAGCGGTACTTCAGGCTGACTGTTGGCCAGTTTGAAGACCTGCTAGCCAGGGTTGGTGCCAGGATCTCCCGCCTGGACACCAACTACCGGCGCTCCATTCCAGCTGCGGAGCGCCTTTCCATCTGTCTCCGGTGAGTTAACGTTTTTCGGTTTGTCAAATTCAATCAATCAATATTCACTGTAGTTAGCAAGACTCCGACCGGTACAGGACCGGGAGGTTTAGCTGCTGCTCTGCCCAGAACTGGTGCTTCATAGCCGGCCATAACCTCGTTGTTATCCAGTGGAAAACAATCGCTAAAAAAAAGAAGTAAAAAAGATCTGTGTGTGTGTGTGTGTGTGTGTGTGTGTGCGCCCCCCAACTTTGATTATGGTCAAATTCAATCAATCAATATTCACTGTAGTTAGCAAGACTCCGACCGGTACGGGACCGGGAGGTTTAGCTGCTGCTCTGCCCAGAACTGGTGCTTCATAGCCGGCCATAACCTCGTTGTTATCCTGTGGAAAACAATCACTAAAAAAAAGAAGTAAAAAAGATCTGTGTGTGTGTGTGTGTGTGTGTGTGTGTGTGTGTGTGTGTGTGTGTGTGTGTGTGTGTGTGTGTGTGTGTGTGTGTGTGTGTGTGAAACATCGCAACCCTCCTCACCCCAGTCTCCCGCACAGCAGCAGTGGGCAGGATGCCTCTGAAGTTTGTTCCACAATCATCCGCAGCCACTCATCTCTATATACCAGATCCACACGCCATCTCCAGCACTTCCCTCTTCATCCAGGAACCCTTTGCACATGTATCAATAAAAAAATGTCCTGCAGCTTCTGCATCTGCCTGATTATTGATTAGTGACCTCTGTGTAGACCAAAAACTCACATTAAAGTGTACTATTGCACAGATTAAGAAATTCTTTCTTTGTTTTGATGTTTCCAGCATCTTACCAAAGACAGATCCAGGTTGAACGGCTGACCTCCTGCAGTTTTGGACTTTTAACTGGTCAGGAATTTTCATAAACACACAAATTCACCCTTCAAATTGTGAACTAGGTTATGATGGTTTGTCTTTTAAGTGGGTTCCCTGAAAAAGAGTTTGGAAAACACTACTGATTGTTGATAGTGAGGCAGTGGATTCCTCATCAAATCATAATTTCTTGCCGCCTTAACTGTATATTTAAACTTTTAATGTTAATATGAAAAATCCCTTCAAATTACATTCTTTTGTTTACTTTATCTTAATAAGCTCTGCACAGCTGGAAGCTAAATTTACAGTATAAAATGTTGAAGGTGTGCAACAAATGTATACACATACATATCTGAAGTCTGATGATAATTGTCTGGTGAGAGAAGATGAAAGACAACAAAGGTAATTAACTTTTGTGAAAAAAGATTTATTTAGAAAATAAAATGTTATATATATATATATATAAATAAAAGATTGAAAAAAATAAAATACAAAGACAATATAAAAAAATATAATTTCAAAAATATAATTAATAATTACAAACACACAAAACAAACAAGGAAGAGCCTCAGGAACACATACTTGAGGTCAATATTCCTCGATAGCCTGGTCGTTCCCTGCAGACATTGTTGCCCCATTAGCTAATAAGCTACTCGGCACTGTCCAAATTGAGCACAACTGTGCTAGCTTCATAAATAAGTTTATGAATCTGGAATTTTACATAGGCCTTCACTTGGGGCTCCAATCTCTCCAGGGAAGGAGCCAGGCTATCGAGGAATAATTGATCCTCGGAGCGGGGAGGTTGGGGTGCAGGCTGCGGTGGCCTTTCCCGCAGGGTCTCCAGCAGCAGGGTCTGGATGCGGAGGTGCTCACTTTCATCATCCTCCCTCGCCCTCTTCTGTGTCTTCTTCCTTCCTGTATATAATAGAAACACCATCTGTCTCTTACTTGTCTGTTGGGTTGCTGTCTTTAGCTCTGGTCCTCTGGTCTTCTTCCTGGATCTGTGGCCATCCTCTCTAGATTAATAAAGCACAAGTTACAGTTAAATCAAATCTTGCTTGATCATTTGATCACACTACAGTCAGTAAAACACATTGGAAACTGTTGCTCACTCATCATCTGTTGGGATGTTCTTTCCTCTGGGGAGTCCTCTGGAAATCTGCTGTGGTCCTCTTGCATTTTTCTGCCTGGATCTTGTGTCACTTTTAAAGGAACATAAAGGGCAAAGGCATAAATTAGTTACAGGTTTCAAATCATTGTGTAAACATTTGGCCTGTTATGTTAGTGATGCCAGGAGGGCTAGTTGTAGTTAGCCAAGTCTCTGATATCCCAAGAAAGTCCAGGTTAGAGTCAGTGAGGAGCTTTTCTAATTGTTCAGTTTTAGATATTATGCTTATGTTAATGTGCCCACCTAGTATTCCTTTGGGTTTCGCTGTGGGGTCCCACAGCACCTTGGCATGGTTTACAGTTTGGAAAAAACTGGTATTTTTTTGTTTTTCTGTTACCTTTAGTGCTGGGTAGTGAGCTGGATGAGCTGGCCTTCTGGTGAATGTTGTTCCCTTCCTGACTGATGGAGGGAGCTTCTCAGCTGCTGGGTTAACGTTAGCCGTAGGCGCCCCCCCGCTGAGGGCCGCTGGTGGTGGTGGGGGCTTCTCAGCTGCTGGGCTAACGTTAGCCGTAGGCGCCCCCCCGCTGAGGGCCGCTGGTGGTGGTGGGGGCTTCTCAGCTGCTGGGCTAACGTTAGCCGTAGGCGCCCCCCCGCTGAGGGCCGCTGGTGGTGGTGGGGGCTTCTCAGCTGCTGGGCTAACGTTAGCCGTAGGCGCCCCCCCGCTGAGGGCCGCTGGTGGTGGTGAGTGCCTACTGACTGCTGGGCTAACGTTAGCCGCTGCTGGTGGAGAGCCGGGGCCGGTGGCCTGCAATGCTAGCTGGGGAGCTAGCAGGTGGTGGTGGAGAGCACCATCGCACAAATGACGGAGTCCAAAAAAAAAAAAAAAAAAAAAAATGACGGAGTCCACTGGAACGCCATTATCCATAACTCATCCTGGCTCAATTACTACAAACAAAACCTGGACAAGTTCTTTGACGATTTAAATCAGTTTTGCCAGAAGAAACGCTGATTTTTTGAAACGTAACCATGCCACTGGGGGAGAGGATCAAAGGAGGGTTCCTTGTCCCTGAGATCCAGCACAAGCTGGGTATGACGTCATAGAAGGGAATTACTACAGTGGGACTTTGGCTGACATCCACGGGATGGACGTGCTGGACCTGCACTGTTCTGGTATTGTATTTTAGGTGGTAATTTTTGTGAGTAAATTCATTGTTTGTCCATCACAATATTGTGTAGTTTGCTGCAGTGATGATGTAATTCTACTTTATAAACTTGCACATTGGTCATCCGTAGTTCAAAAAATAAATAAATAAATAAAAAAGAATTAACAAAAAAATAATGAAATATCCCTCCCCTGTTGTTGTTGTTGAGTTGTTGTTACTGGTGTGAGTCCCCTGCAGTCCTCTGGAGGTCTTCTTCCTGGATCAGCTGTCATCTTTGGCATCTGCAGCTTCATTGTTACGGCTTCCCCTCAGACATGCAGGCATACGTGGCAGGAGGAGGCGTGGCAATAGTACAGGGCATTAAATACCTGAGTATTCATAAAGACAAGAAATAAGTTATTACAACAGACATTATATTACATTGGACATTATCACAGTGGTTTTGTCCCACAGTGTAAATGTCTCTTACTTGTCTGTTGGGTTGCTGTCTTTAGCTCTGGTCCTCTGGTCTTCTTCCTGGATCTGTGGCCATCCTCTCTAGATTAATAAAGCACAAGTTACAGTTAAATCAAATCTTGCTTGATCATTTGATCACACTACAGTCAGTAAAACACATTGGAAAGTGTTGCTCACTCATCGTCTGTTGGGAAAGTGTTGCTCACTCATCATCTGTTGGGATGTTCTTTCCTCTGGGGAGTCCTCTGGAAATCTGCTGTGGTCCTCTTGCATTTTTCTGCCTGGATCTTGTGTCACTCTTACAGGAACATAAAGGGCAAAGGCATAAATTAGTTACAGGTTTCAAATCATTGTGTAAACATTTGATCACAAACTTAAAGAATAAAATTGCAATTAAATTAACAAAAAAATAACGAAATATCCCTCCCTTGTTGTTGTTGTTGTTGTTGTTTTTGTTGTTGTTGTTGAGTTGTTGTTACTGGTGAGAGTCCCCTGCAGTCCTCTGGAGGTCTTTTTCCTGGATCAGCTGTCATCTTTGGCATCTCTACTGTGGTCCTCTTGCATTTTTCTGCCTCGATCTTTTGTCACTTTTACAGAAACATAAAAGGCAAAGGCACAAGTAAGTTACAGGTTTCAAAGCATTGTGCAAACATTTGATCATAAACTGGAAAAAATAAAATTGCAGTCAATTAACAAAATAATGAAATATCCCTCCCTTGTTGTTGTTGTTGAGTTGTTGTTACTGGTGAGATTCCCCTGCAGTCCTCTGGAGGTCTTCTTCCTGGGATCAGCTGTCATCTTTGGCATCTGCAGCTTCATTGTTATGGCTTCCCCTCAGACATGCAGGCATACGTGGCAGGAGGAGGCGTGGCAATAGTACAGGGCATTAAATACCTGAGTATTCATAAAGACAAAAAATAAGTTATTACAACAGACATTATATTACATTGGACATCATCACAGTGGTTTTGTCACACAGTGCTAAAGACTACTTACCTGTCTGCTGGGTAGCATGTCCTCAGCTGCGGTCCTCTGGAGGTCTTCCTTCTTGGTCTGTGGTTCCTTGATAGACAAACATGACAAAGGTAACTTACTTTGCATTTTAATTGTTTTAAGAGAGAGAAAAAGAGAGAGACTTACTTTGTGATGGAGGAGGTTGCACCAGCAGCTTGGTCTGCATCTTCACAGTAGGAACTGACATCATCCACTTGGGGGAAAAAAGAAAATCAATTGGTCTAGTGCAAGTTGATAAACATTAACATCATGTTTCACATCAAACTTAATCTTGTGTTTCCCTTTACCTGGTCCTCGGCCCTCCTCCACTGCTGTCCCTACTCAGTCTGCCTCTTTTAGCTGTGTAGAAAGCTGCTGCAGCTGCAGCTTCCTGTCTTGAGCTCCCTGTCTTACATGTGAATGAATACACTGGCACTGTCCTTCTCATCATCTCAATGTCTCAGATATTGCTGACCCCGTATAAATAAATAAATACACATTTAAATAGATGAATAAATAGTTACATAAATAGTTGAATAAATAGATATAAACAGATACATTCATACATAAATAGATACATAAATATATACAGACTTGAACTTGATTAGAATGATCATTATCATGTGACCTGACAATTTCCAGCCAACACATAACACCATAATTAGTGTGTAGAGAAACTTAGATTTGGTTTACACACTTAACGATTAAAATGAAGAGAGCATGCACCCATGGAGCCTGCTCGATGGGAACATGCTTAGACACAACATGTATATGAAAACAATTACACAAACCATGAAACAAAATGCACCCAAATATATACAAGTGATTAGATTTTTCAGACAGACTAAATGAAATGCACCCAGAATGATGACAGCATTATTATGCACCCAGAGACAGCCTTTTTTTTTGTACCCAGAGCCAGTAGATATAATGAGATAAAAAGCCAGCACTTGGCTGGAATAAATAACATTAAATAAAGTTAATCACAGCATATGTGATTGATAAATAGATGAATAAATAACATTAAATAAATAAAGTTCAAATACATTCAATGTACAATCACAGCATGATTTGTGATTGATTGATAAATAAATAAATATATAAATAGTATAAATAGAACATGCACCCAGAGATAGCTTTTTTCAGACAGACTAAATTAAATGCACCCAGAATGATGACAGCATTATTATGCACCCAGAGACAGCCTTTTTTTTGTACCCAGAGCCAGTAGATATAATGAGATAAAAAGCCAGCACTTGGCTGGAATAAATAACATTAAATAAAGTTAATCACAGCATATGTGATTGATAAATAGATGAATAAATAACATGAAATAAATAAAGTTCAAATACATTCAATGTACAATCACAGCATGATTTGTGATTGATTGATAAATAAATAGTATAAATACATAAATAGTATAAATAGAACATGCACCCAGAGATAGCTTTTTTCAGACAGACTAAATGAAATGCACCCAGAATGATGACAGCATTATTATGCACCCAGAGACAGCCTTTTTTTTTTGTACCCAGAGCCAGTAGATATAATGAGATAAAAAGCCAGCACTTGGCTGGAATAAATAACATTAAATAAAGTTAACCACAGCATATGTGATTGATAAATAGATGAGTAAATAACATGAAATAAATAAAGTTCAAATACATTCAATGTACAATCACAGCATGATTTGTGATTGATTGATAAATAAATAAATATATAAATAGTATAAATACATAAATAGTATAAATAGAACATGCACCCAGAGATAGCCTAGCTTTTTTCAGACAGACTAAATTAAAGGCACCCAGAATGATGACAGCATTATTATGCACCCAGAGACAGCCTTTTTTTTGTACCCAGAGCCAGTAGATATGAGATAAAAAGCCAGCACTTGGCTGGAATAAATAACATTAAAGTTAATCACAGCATATGTGATTGATAAATAGATGAATAAATAACATGAAATAAATAAAGTTCAAATACATTCAATGTACAATCACAGCATGATTTGTGATTGACTGATAAATAAATAAATAAATAGTATAAATAAAACCAATATGTGAAACAAAAATGTCATAATTTAACATTTCATTCAAGACATAATTAGCACTTTTTTGGCAGAATGTGTTGGCTGGAGAGGCTATTACCCAGTCAAAGTACAATAAACTGGACTGTGATAACTGTAATATGTTTCTAGAACACCTGACTGAAGGCATTTATCAGGATGTGAAATATAAATGTGATCAATCAGGGTGTTCTTTTCAGTTGTGGAGTCTGTGATCAACTGAGTGTAACCTCTGGACTGGAACAAATCTCTGATGCTTTTCTTTCCTTTTGACAGGAGATCCTCATTAAAGTCCCCACAAACAACAATGGGCTCGTGATTAAGTAATTCCAGTGAGTCCAAGAGGCTTTTCATGTTTGGCAGAAATTTTCCCAAACTGAAATTTGGCGGTTTGTAAACAGTCGCCAATAGCACTTTGACTGGAGCCTCGATTTTCACAACAACAAACTCTAAATCAGTGACATCTTGCATGTATCTGCGAGGCTCTGCTTGAACATCGCTTTTGCAGTACACTGCAACTCCACCTCCATCTTTTTTTGCCATGTCCACACAGGTGTTGTAAGACACCTGTCTGCTGCGTGTGAACATGTCGTATCCCTCCAGCTGGAAAACTGGGGACACAGAGGACCCTGACAGATGTGTCTCTGTGAGGCACAACACATCTGCAAGTCTGAGTTCATGATGTGCTTTCAGGTCCACAATGTGAGATGGAAGTCCTTGTGTGTTGTGGTGGATGATTGTCAAAGTCTTTAGAGTTTGGTCCATTGATTTACAAAGAGTCAACAGGGGTCTAGCACTCTGGAAAGATGCATGAGTCATACTTTCCAGAGCTGTCTTGATTTCGGGGTCAGCATATATCTTTTTCTCATCAAAGTCTGTAATGGTGAGACCTTGAAGGGAAGTTGTTCGGCTCAGAGCGACGTAAGCCATTCCTGGTTCGAAAACACGTTTGAGGGACACGACTGCCGACGTCATGGTCATGCCTTGCACTTTGTGGGAAGTACATGCAAAGGCCAACTTCATCGGAAACTGACGTCGAGTGACTCCCTTCTTGCTCGTGCTCTCCTCAAATCTCTCGATGTACACCAAGTCGTCTGAGGGACCCAGGATCTTTTTACGGAACCTCTGTCCTGCTGTAGGATTGTCCAGCCGCAGCCCAATCAGCTTTGCAGCTTCTGGGCCACTTTTACCCATCACAATGTGCTCGATTGTTCCAAATGTCCCATTAACAAGCCCATCCTCCACGTCGAGATTCCTGGTCAGCATAACGCGTACTCCTTGAGCAGCCATTATGTTGTCAGGCAGGTCTCTTTTGCTTCCTTTGAAGTTGTCGAACAAGTTCACCATGCAGCCTGTTCTTGGGTCTTTTCTGTAGTCTTGGGCTGCAATGTCGACAACATTCTTGTGGAGGGCGGCTACAGTACCAACATTGTAATTGTCGACTTCTTTGTTTGTGGCGTAGATGTGTAGCCCGTCTGCTGGACAATCCTTGCCATCAGCCACTGCCTGTGTGAGCAACTGCCGGTCTTCATCGCTCAGACGATCTCCCTTCAGCTTTACTCGAAGGCGGTTCAGGAGTTCAGCAAAAGCTCGATCGTCTTTCTGTCTCATGATCTCTGTCAGGTTGACCATTGTGAAGTAATCCTTCCAGAGATCGAACTCATTCTCCTCATACACACAGTGGCTTGGCTCTGCCGAGGGGCGGCAGTTGGTAAAAGTCACCTACAGCGAGGACAGACATTCCTCCAAATGGTTTCCTGTTACCTTTGATCTGCTGAAGTCGCCAGTGGACGTAGGCAAACAGCTCTTTGAAAACCATCGATATCTCGTCGATGATGAGAATCTCGGCATTGGCCAGTGCCGCTCTGACGTCGTCTAGTGCATTTCCAAGGCCCTGATATGGTGGCTTCAAGGACCTTGGGAGCTTCAGGATGGAGTGCAACGTTTTGCCTGAGATGTTGAAGGCTGCTGTGCCAGTAAATGCAGTCAGCAGCACTGCAGGCTGGGACATGTCGGCCTTGTCCCGGAATCTGGGGAGCTCACGCAGAATCCTTGTTGCCTCCTGATGAATGCACTTGATGACATGGGATTTGCCACAGCCAGCTCCTCCCGTCATAAAGTAATAAAACGGGTCTGGATCATGGCCCCAGACACATTTAAAGCACCACTGATGCACGCTGTAGAATATCGATGCCTGTGTCTCATTCAGACTCTGATACATCTTTCTCATGTAGTCTGGACTCAACTCTGGTGCGTCTATTATCGGCATGGAGCCCCTCCTATCGTTGTTGACTTCATAGTCGGGGATGTCTTCGTTTTCTTCATGCTCTGTCTCCAAGGGTTCGCGCTCGGCGAGACACTCCAAGCGGTCCAGTTCCATCTCGGGTGCAAAGGTGTTCCAAGCATTGAGAACTGGACCACACTGCTGAAACTGTTGGAGTGCCGCGTCGATTTTTTTGCCTCCTCCTTCGTATCGTTTCTTGTTGGCGTCTACGATACGTCTGATGTCCCTATCACCCCTTTTGGCGCACTTGTAAAACTCTTCGTAAGTGGGGTATTGTGCATCAGTCAGCTCATCATCAGATCTGTGCGGGAGATAAAGCTTCAGCAGCCGCCTGTAGAACTTCTCTGGTGTTTTCTTTTCTGAGAAGCGAGCAAATCTGATGATGCTTGGTTTGCCTACAGTTCTCTTCTGAATGAACCCTTTCTCATTTTGGAGACGAATGGCACTTTTGCTTTCAGTTTGCTGGCCATACACTACCCTGTACTCTGATGCAAACTCAGCCAGACACATACCTTCGAACGGTCGTCCGACAGGTCGGTCTAAGTACTTTTCAGGCACTCCTGACATCCACACCTCCTCCGAACCTGGTTCCATGTTTTGGAGCCTGTTGATGGGATGACTCATTTTTAGACCGTCCTCATCAGTCTGAAGGAACACAACGGAACGAGAGCACTTCTTCAAGGGTAAGCTGCAAGTGCGAGCTGCAGCTTCTTGAGCGCTGACCTCTCTGTGCTTTGCGTACGCCTGCATGATCTGCTTCATCTCATCGCGCTCATTGACCTTGGATTTTTTGACGTTTTTTGATGACCGAGTTGAGGAATTCTGTCATCTCGTGCTCTGGCTTGGAAACATAGGACATCATGTACATTATGCAGCTGAAGTCATCAACCACGTATTGAATGCCCATATTGGCGTTCCAGGCTCGTAGCAGGTCCGGATTGTAGTTGTTGACCCAACAATCATTTGGATCACGCTTCAGCATCACGACATAGCTGCTTGTCAGATGGAAGACGTTGTGCAGGTACTCTTGTTCTGTCATGTTGCATTGGCGGAGCATGTCGGAGAAGCTGCTGAATGACGTGTCTGGTTGCATGAGCATCTCTCTTAGCGGCTTAAGCTTGGACTTGGCTTCCCTTTGCATCATTGATAGCTGTCTCTTCTGCGCCTTCAATTGTGCAGCTGGATCTGGGTTTTCATCTGAGTTGCTGTCTTCATCGGGTGGCCTAGTGATCATCGTTTCTTCCATGGGCAGTTTCGGGAAGCCAAATCTGCAGGAAACATTGCCTTTTTTGCAAGATTTTGAATGTTTCCTGCTGTGCACCTGAACCTCGGATACAATTTTGTGAAGCTCTGGGTCTCTCTTGGGGTCAGGCATCTTGCACGATATGTACTTTTCGATGAAGCTGGTGACGCGGCTGTCAAGGTCCTCTTCAAATCTGGGTGCATCTTTGATCCAGACCAGCATGTGAATGTGTGGGCTTCCTCTGGCTTGAAACTCCACACGGTAGAAGTAATCCTCCACTTCACCAATGGGTTTTGCTGCTGAGAGAATGAGGCTGGTCATCAGAGCGTCTACTTTCTTTTCAAACATGCGCATAACTGTGATGGGGTTGCTGCGCAGAATGTCACATTTGGCGTTCCAATCGAGCTCTGAAAAGTCCCCTAGTTCACCCTGCTGAGCTTTAATGACCTGCACGACTTCAGGCCATCTCATCTCAGCAGCAGAAAACGTCAGGAAGAACGTCGGTTTGCCAATCTGCCTGACCATTGCGTGGACATCTCTCAGTGTTCTCTCCCAATAAGCTGGAGTGCTTCTGAGGGGTTGCATGAATCGTGTTGCATCCTTGTCCATGATAAGTCTCTCCAGCTCTTCTTTGTCTTGCAGCATCGAGTTGGTAACTCTGCGGCCGTCCTTGCTTTTGGATTTTCCTTTGCGCATTTGAATTGACATACTGTTGGTGGCCAAGTGTGTCTCTGTGACAAACTGCGCAAAGAAAAGGTAGCTTTGGTCACTGGCAAACCGTGTATCTGCAGCAAATAGCCTGGCATTAAAGTACATGCTGGGGGACAGTTTGATGGTTCTGGCTTCATCTAAAGTGTTCTGTCCTGTTGGAAACTGCACAGGAAAGGCCATGGCTTCTAATTTTGGTATGGAGAAGAAACCTACTGGTTTGTTACCTTGGGCGGGTGCAATGCTGAAAATTCCATCACCATACGAAAGGATTTCCTGTGCAATGTCCGGGGGCTGCATGCAGGTGTCCAGAGCCAGACCAGGTCTCAGCTCCTCTTTTTCTTTGTCACTCTGCTCTGTCTGTGCTGCTGCATTGGACTGGTCTGGCTCATTTTGGCTGTTGAACACTTCTTCCAGGTCTATTTCACTCTGTGCTGCTGCATTGGACTGGTCTGGCTCATTTTGGCTGTTGAACACCTCTTCTAGGTCTATTTCAGTCTCCTCTGGGTCGCTGTGCTGCTCTGGGGTGCTGTGCTGCTCTGGCTGCGCAGCAACTGCAGTGTTGTGCTGTGAGTCTTCTTCGTCGGCTGACTCATCGTCTTGTAGACTCTCGTAAGTGGCACTGTCGTCAATAGACACATTTTTATACTCAGAATGTAGCTGTTTGAGTTTAGCCAGGCCAGCTAGCACATCCTTCATGTTGACGGTGTAGAAGTATTGGTGGCCTTTGTATTTAATGCGTCTTTTTAGTTTTACTTGCAGTAGCTGTGCTTCAGTGTTGGGCCTTGGGAGACTGTTTACAACTGTTTCCATCTCTGATGGAACACACACAACAGCGCCGTGTACAGCTCTCTGTTGTCCTTTTGGCAGAGCGATTATTTTAGCAAAAGGCAGGATTTTAGCAATGAGCTGCCTTTCAAGCACATTAAGTATAGCCAATTCTGGGGGGATGGGTGCTAACTCTAGATTGTTTGCTACTGCAATGGGTGGCATTCTGCCTCTGCTCAGGTGGTTGTCACAGGTGTGGCATATCCACTCCTGAAGTCTCTCTTGTGGAACAGAGCAGGGGGAAGAGCAGTCATTGTCACAGAAATGAACATAGTTTCCTGTCAAGCATGCGGCTGCCATTTTACTGTGTTTGCTATATTTGCCTCTCTTGCATGGCTTGACCTGATTGGGGAACATCGTTCTGTTACAGATTGTACAGACATATGTAGGGCCATGTCTAATGGTTTCACGGAACGACGCTATGGCTGCTTCCATCACAGGATCCATCAGGGGCTGGGGAGGTCCCTGGCTAACAATGTTTCTGTATTTTTTTCTAATTCTAAGTGCTTTCTGTATCTTGTGATGAATGCAAAACGCAGCATTTGTGGCCAGTTGGTTTACTCTACGCTGGCTAACGCGTTGTATGCAGCGTAGTCTAAACTCTGGGTCATTATGGTATCTGGTGTTCAGATTTTCCTTTTTCTTTTGCCTGTGGCTCTGGTTGGATGCGTATTTGGTTGTCATGTACATTTTCTTCTTTGCTCCGACTTCAGGATTCATGTATGTCTGGGACATGTATTTTTTCTGTTTGCTCCGGAAAGCAGGATCTGCCTTGTACCTCTCAGTTATGTTTTTTTTCTGTTTGCTCCGGAAAGCAGGATCTGCCTTGTACCTCTCAGTTATGTTTTTTTTCTGTCTGCTGCGGAAAGCAGGATCTGCCTTGTACCTCTCAGTTATGTTTTTTTTCTGTTTGCTCCGGAAAGCAGGATCTGCCTTGTACCTCTCAGTTATGTTTTTTTTCTGTTTGCTCCGGAAAGCAGGATCTGCCTTGTACCTCTCAGTTATGTTTTTTTTCTGTTTGCTCCGGAAAGCAGGATCTGCCTTGTACCTCTCAGTTATGTTTTTTTTCTGTCTGCTGCGGAAAGCAGGATCTGTTGCGTATTTTCGGTTGAGTTTTTCCTTCTTTTTGCTTTGAACTTGGGGATCTGCATAATGACGCTTATGACGTTGTTGCTGATGGTGACTGTCTTGAGCAAGTTTAATTTTTGCAGCCTGAATCTTTTTCATTCTAAATTCTGGACAGCTGGCATACTTGTTTTTTTCAGTTTCTGTCTTTCTTTTCCTCTTCAGCTCATGAGACAACGGTGCATGTTCATCTTTGCCGTCACTTACTTTCCGCCCGGCTTTTTGTCGTCTCTGCCTATTCAGCTTGGAGGCATTTGCTGTTTGTGGGACAACTTGTGGGATTGCTGAGGAAGTGTTGATGTGAGCTGCTGGAATCTCTGCTTGTGTTGGGCTGGGGACAGTTTCAGGCTCGGTGTCATTGGCTGGGGCAGCTGATTGTTCAGGCTGTTCACTGGGACTGACAGCGTCAAATGAAATGGGCACAAACTCGTAGCTGGCATGAGGTCCACGATTTTTAAACAGTTTGTGCAGGTGGTCAGCCAGGTCACTAAGCTCAGAGAAGGTCATCATGATTGCAGTTCCATAGTGGTGTGGTAAGCCTGCTGCATTTCTCGTGTGTGAATCAAAGACTCCATACCTCCCTGATTTATCACGGAAAACTGCAATGCACTCTGGAGTTATCATGAGTAAAGCCTGGCTGACTTCTGCTGACAGACACTCTAGCTGTGTGGCAAGGGATCGCCCAAACTGCTCAGTTCCTCCTGGGGTGGGTGGTTGGTCTTTAAGGGGGCCTAGTCTGGCAAAGGACATGTTGACATTGTACATATTTGTGTCTGTCAGCACCTGTTTTGGCATTTCCTCTAATGTCAGGTGGTCATTTTGGAATGTTTTGTCCAGAATTAGCTGCTCTTTAATTCCAACATAGAGTGAGTCTCCCTGTGCCATCACTTTGTCGAGGGCAGTCCTGTTGAACTGACTGCCCTCATTCTGGTATGCCAGGAAAGTCAGAGACATGCAGGTGCACTGTTTATTTCTGGAGAATCTTTTGTATCTCTTGTTTCTCTGACTATGACTGGCCCTCACAGTTTCAACACGTTGCTGCTCTGTCCTGGCCGGAACCTGAAATTATGTTATAAAAGGATTGTTACCATTAGCATTACTCTGTTTCACATTAGCATTGCCATTATTATTATTATTATCATTATTATTATTATTATTATAATAATAGTGTTACAAGTATAAATAATGCAGTTAGGTGTAGGGCTGGGCAATATATCGATATAAAAAATATATCGATATATTTTTTAATGGGATATGGAATTAGACCATATCGCATATATCGATATAGTTCAAATTTGCGCTGTGATCCTTGCTCCATTCAGGCTGCTGATCTGGAGCTATCTGCATTACACCATTACTCCATTACTGTGATTTCAAAAAAGGTACTCTTGTCAGGCAGTATTTATGTTTACATTTTGTTATTTGAGCAGCTGAACATTTATTCATGAACCAGGTGAAGAAACCTGTTTATTATTTATTCATTTGATTTTGAAACTGTTCACTGAAATAGCCGGTTTCAATAAAACTACTTGTGACTTGTCATATTTGGCTTTGACTGAACATTTGCTCTCACTTTGCGGAAAAAATATCTAGATATATATCGTATATCGATATTCAGACTAAATATATCGGAATATGACTTTTGGTCCATATCGCCCGGCCCTAGTTAGGTGGACAGTTCAGCTTTCTTCTAAGTGGGTTATATGAGGTAAACATGAAGTATAATATCTGCTGAGAAACACAGCTGCATCACGCTGCACCGTGACACAGGCAGTATTCTGTTATGAATGACGGACAATTAATCAGCATATTTTTCGGCACCTATGAGAAGTCCTGTCTCAAAATAATACACCTGTAAAGAGTATGATCTAAAGTAAAAAAAAATTGCAATGTATCAGAAAAAGGGTTTCTGTTTTTTTTTTTTTTTAAATCTAAAACTAAACACCTCACCTGCAACTCACTCAGTAGGCTACTCCTACACACAGACAGGCTCCACAATGAATGAATGAATGAATGCTGTATCACTCACTCACTTGGAGTGAGTACTGAGTGAGTTGCAGGTGAGATGGCTAGTTTCAAATACAAAAAAAAAAATCCAACCGGCTGATGCATTGGAATTTTTTACTTTATATCATACTCTTACACTGGTGTATGTTTTGAGACTTATCGTATGCAGTGAAAAACATGCTGATTAATTGTCCCTCATTCACAACAGTTACTACCTGTGTCTTGGTGCAGCATGATGCACCAGTGCTTCTCAGTCGGGGGCCAGATATTACACTTGATGGCAATTTATACCTCATCCAACCCCACTTCAAAAAAGCTTAACTATCACTTTAAAATGTATATTTAACATCATATTTGACAATCAGTTTGCTTAAACACACGTCTGTGTCATTTGAAGATAATTACATAAAGGAACCTTCCACACAATGATGATTATTGTTATTATTATTATCATTAATATTAGTAGTAGTAGTACCACCAGTAGAATTGACACTGCATACTTGACTATAACCTATCAATGTGAAATTATTACCTATGTTTTATATCATTAAAACGTGTTCCTGACATTGGTTTATATCAGTTTTCTGTGTGACATGTCCATTAAAGTCTTGTTGATCAAAGTTGACAAACCCCTGAAAGACCTACCTTCACCACATTGAAATTTCAGGATGTTGACAGTATTAACAAAAAAAAAAGGAGGTTGGTCCTCTATTTTTTAGAGAGAGACAGAGCAGTCTGTGGCGGCTAGATGAGGACAGAGGAGACAGAGTAGTCTGTGTGAGGAGCAGGGAGCAGGAAGGGGGGGGGCTAGAGGAGGACGGGGGGCTTCTGTCCTCCGGGGGCAGGATCTCCTTGATCCAGAAATCTGCTGATATTTCCTTTACAATCGATGCCAATATCACTGAAAACTCTGTATTTATACTATGAGCAGCATGAGCAGCACGGCTGGGAGTAAAAGTTTGGTGCACATAGCAACAGTAACCAAGGGGGGGTTGGAGAACTGTCATTGGACCGATCTGATGTTAATATTGTGTTCTGGTTGCTGATTGGTAGAGAGGAAAAAATCCTAAATGCATTGAGTGAATGGAAGGAGATCCCGCCCCCAGGTGTCTAGAGGAGGACAGAAGCCCTCCGTCCTCCTTAGAGGAGCAGAGCGATAGATATAAAATCGCTCTGTAGAGGAGGACAGAAGCCCCCCGTCCTCCTATAGCCCCCCCCTTCCTGCTCCCTGCTCCTCACACAGACTGATCTGTCTCCTCCGCCTGCAGGCGGCGCTGTTGAACCGTTTTAAGTGGATTTTCTTCCATAAAAGAGATTAAAAAATATGTTATAAATGATTTGGTAAAGGTTTATTTCAACCAGCTAGTCTTTATTAAAGGGATAGTTCACCCAAAATTCAAATTTCACTCATGATCTCCTCCCCCTCATGTGGACTAAGGGCTGGGAGAATTTTCAGAGTCCTCCATGCCTTCTCGGAGTTACGGTGGGGTCCGCGCAGCAGTATTTGTCCATATAATGGTTGTGAATGGTGCTCACGTTTATTCATTCAAAAAGACACACCAAAAAACATCCAAATACCTCCATACTGCTCGTCTGTAATATCCCTCTTGTATTGAAGCCCCGACATGAAGCCCCGACATGAGAAATTGTTCCGCCGGGACACATGAAGAGCAGTGAACTGAGACACTGGGATCTTCCGCTACAAACAAGCTTTTTTCTGAACAATTTCTCATGTTGGGGCTTCGATACAAGAGGGACATTACAGACGAGCACTATGGAGGTATTTAGATGTTTTTTGGACGAAGAAAAGTGAGCTCCGTTCTCAACCGTCATATGGACATGCAGTGCTGCACGGAGCCCCGCTGTAACTCAGAGAAGCCACGGAGGACTCTATCTACTCACCCTCATGTGGACTAAGGGCTGGGAGAAGTTTCAATGACTGATATTTGAATTTTGGGTGAACTATCCCTTTAAAAATATGTTGATTTTCCTCTTGCCTCTGAAAAATAGAGGACCAACCTCCTCTGACTCTATGGACCAGCCTCCACTGACATATATACATGGATATATATATATGTGTATATCCCATAAGGACCCACGGTGACACAGGTGTCACACTGCCTTCAAGTGTCCTGGAAAGCCCCTTACACATATTTATGTTGAACTTTTAACTCATGAAGTCCCTAAGTGACATCTACTCAACATCCTGGTGCAGTCACATGACTCTCTGTGAAACTCTCTATCCATGACAACATTTCCAAGATGGTGGCCAGCAGAGTTGGCACATTTCACAGAGGCCCCTACTTTTAAAAAGCTTGCCTTCTGTCAATAAAATAAGCCACCACCCATTTCACAATGCAAATCCTTTTATAACATGTCCCTTGTTGTATTTAACCTGTTCTGACCTCATTTTTTGAAGAAACTCATATAAAACAACTTAAGAAAATATTGCTGTGACATATACGTCACATCGGGCCTTAGTCTTAAAAAAGTCAGGAAAAATACCATGTGACGCCTATGTCACAATGAGGAAAATGGGAAAGAACTGCTCAATTAAATTAGGTGATTCAGGTATTTTGAATTAATATACTCTATGTTGTTCAATTTAAAACATAATTTAAAAATGTTAACATATAAATAATGTCAAATTCAATCAATATTTAATAAAATGATATATCAATCCGGAAATTGAACCACAGATTTAGCAGAGACACTCTTCTCAGTAAATGAACAAGATTTTAGTATCCCATGCTGGTCCCATATTAATGTAATTATGCTTTTTTGCTGTATTTTCTGTAACAAAATAGGATACAGTGTTCAGGATGTACTGACGACCATCAGACGTGCAATAGATGTTGTATACAGAACAACACATACAGCAAAGAAGAATGAGAGTTTACATAAGAAAATATTAGGAAACAAATAAGAAAAGTTAACTCAGTCAAACAGTCATGAACCAGGTTTGAGACAAGGGTTCTGGACTGCTGCACTGATGGGAGAGAGGGTCCCATGTGGTGCATTGTGAGAGAAGGACGTTTTACCCAGCTCAGTTCTGACGAATGGAATATGACCCAACTATCAGTTCTGTGAGTGGGTACCAATGTTTTGTGATTTCATAGTTAACAGAGATGATAAATAAGGAGACAATAACTGTGACAGGGCTTTAAAAATGGATAAAAACCAATGCTGTTTTCCCCTTACTGTCAGAAATGACCAGCCGACATTTTGATAAAGAGTGCCGTGCTGAGTATTATATGAATCATTGGAAATGAAATGTAAGGCTGAGTGGTAAACAGCATTCAGGGGAATCAAAGTGGAACTAGCAGCTCTTCCATAGATGTCATCTCCATACTCTAAAACAGAGAAAAAATAGTGTCTCCAATTTTTTTCCTGTGGTGAGTAGGAAAACGGTGCTTATTTCTGTATAGAAAGCCAAGTATTGTTCTTAGTTTAGCAATGAGGGTGGTGATATGGTGCTTAAAATTAAGACAACTGTCCATCCAGATGCCAAGGTATTTGTAGTTGGAAAGAAAATTGTGGTTGCACAGCTTTTAAGGCTTCAGTAACTGGTTAAAGCCTTCAATATGAGGCAATATTCACATTTCTATAGTGTTTGCCCTTTTTTGTTGTGAAACTTGTCTTAAAAAGGTGTTAATAGTAACCAGCAAATTTGTAATTTTGATATATGTTATGGAAATGCAAATAAAAGGTCAAATTTGTGTTACAGAGCAAAAGAAAATGTTAAGCCCATTTATTTTCAAGGGAAAATTTAAGATACCAAAAACGCCCGATGTGACATATATGCAACATTCCAGATCTCTGACAATAGGTGGCGCTATTTCAAAAAAAACTTCAAAAATGTGTTCCATGCATTCCACTTGGTCTGTGTTTCACCCCACTTAATTTTCCTTCAAGGATAAATGGGTCTGGGTTCTTATGGGATATGTATAAGGTATATGTATATATATAATAAGTAATAATATAATGATCATAAAATCTTTGATCCATTACTTGTACTTATTTCATTTTTCAATAATTTCTGAGATTATGTCAAAAACCACTGAATATTAGCTCATTCGCATTATAATTTCCCTGATTACTTAACATCACTATTATTATTACCACCAGCAGTAGTAGCAGCTGTAGCAGTAGTGCTAGCAGTATAATTTATGTGATTTAAACTAACTCAAAAACAGTAAAGGCTTTCTCTAAGATGTAACCAGACATAATATATAAACATTTTAAACAATATATTTACAACCACTCTGCATACATATCTTAAACACACAAGGTCAGTTGAAGTACTTGCCAAAATAATAATGTTCATAAAATCTTTGTTTAATTACTTAATTATTAATAATATAATGTGATCATAAAAACATTTTAATAATTATGTTACGAATTTTATCAATCACAATATTTTGCTTTATTATTGTTTAACATTTACATTTAAACAACTGTTTTGCACACTCTCTTCAACTGACCATTGATAAAACATATCCTTCATTGTTTATTGTGCTTTTGAGTTGAAGTAAACCACACACACACAAAGACACTTTATTTAACCCCTGATGTACCCAAATGTAATGTCCAGTGTGTGTTGGCTGGGGAATAGAGAAACTTACTTCATTAGCTGGGGTATGAGAGGTGGAGGGTGCATCAGAGATAAACCAGGGCCAAGCAGCTGATGATGGAGTCGGTGTTTGAGGCGTCTACAACAAAAGATAATACCAATTAATCTTTACACATGAGGCAACATATTGGACTACGAAAAGTTGGTAAACTGAATTTCAGAAACATTATCTCGGCGAACAATGTGGAACAATAAGGTGGATGTATTTCAAAAAACTTATTTCACCACTCCATGTATTGATTTTTTGCGGCTTCATTGTAAACAAATGCACATGGCCAGGGACTGCGGGGAAAAGCAGTGGACTTGCATATTCCTCTTTGATTAAACATTTGAAATCCCTAGTTTAATGTTACACTACTCTCACATTTCCATTGAAGGTAGGCTACAGCTCCCCTCCCCAGACTTTTTTTCTCTTTTTTTCCCCCAAGCACAGACTGATGCAGGCAAGGTGCGCTTGTGTGCGTCAGGGCGGAAGATGATGGTAAAATAATAAGTAAGGTAAAGTAAGTAAGTTTGTATTGACATGATCGCCGCTGTTTACGGGCTTCCCTCTTCAAACGGGGTGTTTGTGCAAGACGCTATATCTGAAGACCCCACATGCACGCTGCAACTATTAAGGTGGCGGCAAAAAATCACCATAGATCGGCACTGTTGGGTAAAGTCGGGCGGACATTTGCGTGTGCTTCACCTGTAAAGACGGCGGCGCTAAAAAAAAAAAAAAAAGGACAAGCAGTCATAGGAGCTCTGCTATACTTTTCAGCCTGTAGCCTACACTAATGTTTGGCTGTACTTGGTATAAAAAAATCGGTAACACTTTACTTGAATGCGTATTCATAAGCGTGTCATAAGCTTGTCATAACAGTGTCATAAGTCCGTCATGAATGTGTCATAAACATTATGTCAAATGTCATAATGGTTTATGACTGTTGTCATTAAGTGTCGTTCAGTTTTTGTAATGACAACTTGACATTGTTTGGGTTGTCTTGATTATGACAACTTGACATTAATCAAAGTGACATTACCAGAAGTTGTCTGTGTCATGACAACTTGACATTAAATTTGTTTGGGATGTCCTTCTTATGACAACCTGACATTAATCAAAGTGACATTACCAGAAAATGTCTTTGTCATGACGGTAACACTTTAGGCGAATGGGTGTTCATAAGACTGACATAACACCGTCATAATCATGACATGACGCCTGTCATAAAAAAACGTGGTAGGAGCGCACGCCTGTCATAAACATTAATGATGGATTATGACAGTTGTCGTTAAGTTTCATTCGGTAAATTATGTCACTTTTGATGCAAAGTTGACATTGTTTGAGATGTCCTTGTTATGACACCAACAAAACCTGTCATAAATATGTCATAGCAGATGTAACTGCCAGAAAAAAGGTATCCATCAAGCTTAATATCTTAACATGACATTAAACTGTCATATATGGAGTCTTTTGACACTGGCTGTCACAAGACCATTATAATTCTGTCATACATGTATCCTTTTCATTAAGATGTCGTTAAGTGTAACTACACTGCCAAATTTAATTTATAACTGTCACATTTCCCTCCTACAGTGATTTAATAATGATTTTGACTTTTCATTAAGCTGTCATCAAGTGTCATTACATAGTCAAATCAGTTTATAACACTGTCATGACTGTTTTTACTGCATTCAAGTAAAGTGGAAAGATTTTGACTCTTCATTAAACTGTCATCAAGTGTCATTACATAGTCAAATCAGTTTATAACGCTGTCATGACTGTTTTTACTGCATTCAAGTAAAGTGGAAAGATTTTGACTCTTCATTAAGCTGTCATCAAGTGTCATTACATAGTCAAATCAGTTTATAACACTGTCATGACTGTTTTTACTGATTTCAAGTAAAGTGGAAAGATTTTGACTCTTCATTAAGCTGTCACCAAGTGTCATTACATAGTCAAATCAGTTTATAACACTGTCATGACTGTTTTTACTGATTTCAAGTAAAGTGGAAAGATTTTGACTCCTCATTAAACTGTCACCAAGTGTCATTACATAGTCAAATCAGTTTATAACGCTGTCGTGACTGTTTTTACTGCATTCAAGTAAAGTGGAAAGATTTTGACTCTTCATTAAACTGTCATGAAGTGTCATTACATAGTCAAATCAGTTTATAACGCTGTCATGACTGTTTTTACTGCATTCAAGTAAAGTGGAAATATTTTGACTCTTCATTAAGCTGTCACCAAGTGTCATTACATAGTCAAATCAGTTTATAACACTGTCATGACTGTTTTTACTGCATTCAAGTAAAGTGGAAAGATTTTGACTCTTCATTAAACTGTCAAGTGTCATTGCATAGTCAAATCAGTTCATAACGCTGTCATGACTGTTTTTACTGCATTCAAGTAAAGTGGAAAGATTTTGACTCTTCATTAAGCTGTCATCAAGTGTCATTACATAGTCAAATCAGTTTATAACACTGTCATGACTGTTTTTACTGAATTCAAGTAAAGTGGAAAGATTTTGACTCTTCATTAAACTGTCACCAAGTGTCATTACATAGTCAAATCAGTTTATAACACTGTCATGACTGTTTTTACTGCATTCAAGTAAAGTGGAAAGATTTTGACTCTTCATTAAACTGTCATGAAGTGTCATTACATAGTCAAATCAGTTTATAACGCTGTCATGACTGTTTTTACTGAATTCAAGTAAAGTGGAAAGATTTTGACTCTTCATTAAACTGTCACCAAGTGTCATTACATAGTCAAATCAGTTTATAACACTGTCATGACTGTTTTTACTGAATTCAATTAAGGGGAAAGATTTTGACTCTTCATTAAACTGTCATCAAGTGTCATTACATAGTCAAATCAGTTTATAACGCTGTCGTGACTGTTTTTACTGATTTCAAGTAAAGTGGAATGATTTGAATGTTTCGTTAAAATGTCATTAAGGGTAATTGCACTGTCAGCAGTTATACATACCTTAAGAAAAAGCAACACAGGAGTCCAGAGATAGATAAACCATACTTCCTGATTTTTTTTCTCCAACAACATATCCAACAACAAACATATTACATAACATATGTTAAAAACAAACTTCCTTTTGACCTGAATCTTTAAACAGGTGAACAAAATCTCAACAAGTCTTAGTCTTAGATGTTAACATCTATTAACATTTTATGTGTACTTATACACAATTGGGAGGAGCTTCCCACTCTTTTTCCCAGATGTGATGGTGTTCGCCATCTCTTCATTAATGGCTGCACGGCAACGCTCCGCAAGCCCCGCGATCTTCTCATCACCTGCTGTGAGTAAAGTTTTAAATGTGTCTGGAAACACAATAGCAACCTCCGCAATCACAGCGGTGCGAGCTATTGTGTTGCGATCCACATTAATTTTTTGGAAGGCCTTCTTCATCGACCCACACTTTTTAAAGATCCGAAGGACCTCCTTGTAACGTTGGATGACTCCATCCGTTGTGGTCACTTTAAGAAAACAACCAAAAAAAGAGATCAAAACTTGTCAGGTATGCACAGGCATTGTTGATTTTGCACCATATAGGTTTTGTAGTACTAGCAAATTAGAAAGGATCCTATACTTTTGCATCCATCTTCTAGACTGGTTATATTACTTATTGGAACACGGCTCTCTTGAATACTCGATCCTGATTGGTCAATCACCAAAATTCTGCGGTGTTTATTTTTCGATAGACCACCGCTGAGCGGACAATAATCACCGTTGCTAGGGACTCCATAGCAACGGCCGACTGGAGGAGCAATCACTCATCACCAGCTTACAGTCAAGAGAAACTTTACCTTATGTTTTGTTTTTTATCGTCAATAAACAGCTTTGGACTAATAGTGATGTTAGATAAATGACTAGTAAGTTGTTACAAGGAGAGCGGAGGCTCCTTTCACATCGTGGCTGCTGATCAGAGCCTCTGACCCCGTCTCAGCGCTCCTCTCGTCTCGGTGGCACCGCCACTCCGCCACACAAACGCACCCGTAGGCTAAACGGTAAAGTTATAATCTCTTGTTTATGACAGATAAGACTACACACAATACACACATTGTAACACGTGTATGGTAATCAATCGATCCACTGATTGTTATCAAAGGCTTCAAATGCACGAACGGGAGGAGGCTCAGCAAAACAGCGGACGTGACCAGTCTCGCAGATTCGCTAAATGATGCAATTAAAAATCGATTAAAGTCGTATTTTGATCAACATTATGTTTCAAATTAATCATTTTACTCGTAGGCCGTGTTCTAAGCGGGATAATGTATAGTTGGTCGGTTGTTATGGAGGAATAAACCCCTTTCATGAAGTATGGAAGTTCCATACTTCCTGTCAGGGTTTATTTCTCCATAACAACCTCCGAACTATACATTATCCCTTACCTATATTACTCCTACCCGACTATGTGGCTAGCAACATCTGCCTTCATCAGTCTAGAAGGAGGATGCCCAGGAAGTAGTCCTCTCTTACAGGCCTGTATCATACATAACCAGCTTACCGTAGATAAGAGGATGCACAGTGAACTAGGATGGTACAGTAAGTAGTTTTTTTAAAATATATTTTTCTTTTTGAGAGGTTAAATATCTAACTAAACCAGGGAGGATCATAGAATAATTTAGAGCAAGAGAGCTACACAAGGCTGTAGAGATCTCAATCACTGATTTTCAGAATGATTACTAAATATATTAGATATAACATTATATTTATCCCCATCTAATTATTAGTAAAAAAAGCCCATGGATGTTGTTGCTTTTCATATAAATTTAATCCATAAAAGGTTAAGTAGCGTTCAACTTTACGATTGTTATAAAGGTGATTATAAAGATGATCAACATCTCTGCTTACTTCTTGAACGGCTGTAAGAAACATGGTGTTTTTTAGCCTTCTTGTTCTTCTTCTTGAGCTTCTTCTTCTTCTTTTTCTTCTCCTCTTCTTCTGAGGAGAAGCTCGAGTCCGAGGAGGGAGTCAAAGAAGCCGAAGAGGAAGAGGAAGGGGAAGAAGTTTCCGGACGAGTAGTCTTCCTGCCTGGGGGAAGGACAGTGGGGGAAGCTGGAGAAGCAGATATGTTTATAAGTAAACAAAGCAAAAAAGTTAAGAATAAACTTTTTCAATGTCATTCATGGTGATGTATTGTGATTTTGAGAGCAGAACACTGCTTTTTTATAGATTATGACTTTCATTATTCAGGGATGTGATTCGCCAAGGAAAAAAAAAGCAGGAAATTATACAGACCCATAGCGCGATGCGGCATCAGTACAGCCATTACACACTCTTATTAAAAGTATCAAACAGATATTATTACAGTGACATAATTTTCATTTTGATCATTCAAAATGTGTCTGAGAGTGAGAGAGACCAGAGAGACATTAATCCGATTGATTATTGAAAAGGCTTCGTTGAAAACAGACGCATACGACCGGGAGGAGGCGGGAAAACAGCTGATTAGTGAGCCACGTGTCGGCTACGGGCAGGTACGAAGGTAAACAGAACGTTGACAAAAAGTAATTGTCGAGCCCGTCAAAAATTTTTAAAATATTAATTCAGACTAAAAAAAAATTGGTCTGCCGACACAAGTCAAAGAATGTGAAACATTGCAACATCCCAGGATGCTACGAGTGACAGACAAACCAATCAGCTAACCGCTGTAGTTGGGTTGCAGCACCATCTGCAGCAGTGAGAATGTGAGGCTGAAGGAGAGGAGGTTAAAAAAAGGACACGATAGCTCCTCGCTATGGTAATGCTGGTAACAGGTGACTGTTACTGTTGTTGTATGGTGCATCTGCCCCGACTCTGAACTGTGCGTCTGCCCAGACTCTGAACAGTGGCGGAGACGCAGCGTTAATGAAGCAGCGTCGGGCGCGACGGTCCTACCCTAATCACATCCCTGATTATTATTTGCTTGCACTGTCATTGATAATTAATGCACACAAAGTTAGATGTTTGTACCAGAACACCCACATGTCTCAATTTTACTCTGTCTGGTTATATGAATGTTAATTGTAGTGCATTTGTACCTTTCCCAGTAGATTCAGACATGCTGGGGGTTTCTTTCATTTGGGCAACTAGGAAGTCTTTGTCGGCTTTGGGGTCCCTGTTGGCCTCCTCCAGGTAATTTATGCGCTCCTCGAGGTATTGAATCTTCTGTCGATCCAACTTGCTTTGCTCCTTCAGTTTGGCCAACTCCAAGGCCCCTGTTGGAGAGACTGAAGCATAGGAAGTACTTTAAGTGGATTGAGGTCAGTGACTTGTGTTGGTGTAATCTACTGGGGTGCATTATATTGATCTGTGTCCTTTTTGTCTCATTCATTAATAATTATTCATTAACACAAAACATTCCCAGTACTTGTGTGCATATTGTTTATTGAGAAGATAGGCAAAAATGGAAATACGTGCCTCAATCAGCTAACTTACTACTATACAGTGGGTACTAGTTTCAAATGGATGTTTCCCTCACGGAAAGCGTGACATTGTAGGTAACATTGTAGCCACTAGGTGGAAGCATCAGACTGAGATGCAGCTCAAAAGATTTTGGGATAACTCCACATTTATTTCAGGATATCCTTTGTTTTATCGCCCAGCCCAAAAATGACACAGGCGATTGCCTGTTCATTCACGAGAAATCATTCAGCTACACTCTCAATCAAAGAAAGTGAGGAATGAGAAATCTGCGGCACTACTGTACTACTACTACTATACTGTAGCTAGGGGTGTAACGGTACACAAAAGTCACGGTTCGGTACGTACCTCGGTTCAGGGGTCACGGTTCGGTACGGTTTCGGTACAACAGACACTAATTGAATGTAAAACTAAAATCTGTCTTGTGTTATAAAAGTAAAAAGAAAAAAGAATACAAAATAAAACAAGTGCATTAGGAGTGTTATAATGCCATTCATTCATTATAGAGGGAAAAAAAAACGTGCACTTGACAACTGGCAACTATTATTCGAATTATTAAATTATTATTATTATTAAAAAAACAAAACAATAAACTGACATCAATGTTGGTTTACACAGTTAAATTAGACTAGCAGTTACTTTGGTGATGTTTCTGGTCCTGCCTGTGTTCATAAAACATATTAGGCAGCTACACGCACATCCCCCAAAAAACTGAAGACTAGGTGCTGGATCACCAAGAAAGACACAGGTAAGGAAAAAAGGAGACCGCACACTAGTTAAAAGCTCCCGTGACAGTTTAATGTCACTCACACGTTTCGGGCGTCAGCCCTTCATCAGACAAAATGTGTCTTATTATATATAGTGTGCGGTCTCCTTTTCTCCTCACCTGTCTGTGTTCATGTCAAGAGGCTTAAAAGCTGCGGGATAAGTTGTTGCACACAACTTGTCTTTTTCCTTGCACCAGTGATTGACATATCGGGTTGAACATGCGCTACGTGTTTGATGCGTTTCTAGCGACGCACCGCGCATCCGTGAAACATCGCCGACGGACTTTGTCCGGTGGACCAGTCGCGAGCATGGATGTATTATGGTCGCGAGCCGCCGCCGCCGCCGCCGTTTGTTTCATTGAGAAGCCACAGTGACATGAATGAAGCAGACAGCTCTCCTCCTCTAACTTCACTCTCTCATCACTTCTCTTCTTCGTCTGCTATGACGGCTGCAGGCAGCTTTGAGGCTCATTACCGCCACCTGGATTCGAGTGAGGACTCGACTTTTTTTTTTTTTTTTTTTTTTAATATTCATTCAGACGTATTCGTCGTGTGACTGTGTGCACCGAACCGTGACCCCCGTACCGTGACGGCACGGGACGAATACATATACCGTTACACCCCTAACTGTAGCCTATTATTACATTGCATTCCCCATTCGTATTTACTGCTCCGTGCTGCTGTATGGAGGCGTCCTGCTGTTCACAGATGCCATCTGGCGGTTGTTTGGGCACATTGCAGCTTCTGGTGAAAACACAATTACTCCTCCACAAAAAATCTGCGTGACTCTCCTGTGACTCAAAGGTGAGTCACGTCCAAATGAAACTAGTACCCACTGTATTTGTATAAATAAAAAGTAAATTTACAGCCCAACTGGCAAAAGTAGAAAAAAACATAATTAAACTAGACTTACTTTTTTTCTTTGGGGAATTTTTTTTCTTTGGGGAATATTTCACAGGCATTTTCTTGGGCATCACAAGGACCTCTTCCACCAGGTCCTCCTCCTCAACTTGCAGCAGCTCAGGGTTACTGGTACCTTCGTTGCTTTCCACAGCCATCCCGCTCCGTTGGCGTTTACTCAAACGGGTATCCATCTACAGCTGTGTAAGCAAAAAATGCGTCATAGTAACACTGTCAGTGGCTTAAGTACCATGCAAGTAATGGTAGAAAAAAAACATAAACTCATTCAGTGCCAAACAAGTTTCTACAAGTTTTTTTCAAGGGCAACTAAGGTTTTTTTTCAACCTGGGCCCTGTTTTCATATCTTTTTCTGTATATGTGAGTGATGGATAATACTTTTATTGAGGTCGCTGCAGTATTGATGCTGCCTTCATGTGCTATGGTACAGATGGTATTTTCCACTTGTGATCTAGTGTTTACCAGTGCGTTGTGTTCATGTGCTTTTGTTGTTGTACAGAGAAAATGAAGATGGTGGACACACAGATTCAGACTGCTTACTTGGGTAAAATCATAGATAAACGTGCAACATCTACATGTATGGGGTAAAACAATCTTGAAGATGAATTGTCAACATTATCAAAACTGAAATGGTTAATATTAATATTCACGGAGATTTAGTGCTGCCTATTTGGCTAGCTTTTTAAAAGCGTTTTTACTGTACATGCACGCATACATAAAGTGAATAGCTGCTAACTGTTTTCTAAAGGCTTATTGCCTTGTTTACCGTTAACGAATCTTGCGTTGCTTGCCGCCATTTTGAAAAGGTCAAGGTTATTCTCATCACGGAAACTCGGACATCAAAACATTCTACGAGTTTCCCTGTGGAAAATAGTGTTCTTGTGCACTTTTCAAGTCGTCTCCTGGTATTTACCATAATTACCATAGCACATAAAGGCAGCATGAGGCGGGCAGTCAGCCTGCAGCCCAGCTAACGTTCTCCCATGGGACAAGTGGCTCCCATCAAAGTTCGCCGTATAAAATAGCATTTTTTTCAAACTGACAGGCTCAGATAGTTATAATGAGTGTCCGACAACATACTAGAACGGAGAAATCAACGTATTCAGGGTTTTTTTCTGGCCAAAATTTGGGTTGTGGGGTGGGGGGGTTCAGTTAGAAAAAAATGTTCAATACGGCTAACTTTGATGGGAGCCACGTGCCCCATGGAAGAGCGCTAGCTGGGCTGCAGGCTGCCTGCCCGCCTCAATACTGCAGCGACCTCAATAAAAGTATTATCCATCACTCACATATACAGAAAAATATATGAAAACAGGGCCCAGGTCGAAAAAAAAACCGAAGTTGCCCCCCAGTTTACTAGTTGTTTAGAATTAAGACTAACGTGCTAAAGCCTGGAGTTAGCAGCCAATTTAAGCTAGCAGTTTACATAAAACGGCATTTATTGCAAACAAAAAGACTGACACCACGGCCATAATGTCCTCTTTTAAATACAAAACAAAATCTTACACCGGTTTTTCGCTTTAGCTTACCTCAAACTGTAACCCGAGGATCCAGAATCCAGCCTTGTGCTCTCAACTCCTGTCTCTGTCGCGGAGGGATCTACAGTGACTACAATTCGTGTAGTCACCGTCACCAGTCACGTTACGTAAACGTTACGTTACGCGCGCATTCAGTTCAAATTCAAATTTGAACTATGAAATACAAAATCAATGTGTTTTATATTTGTTAGTGTGTGTTTTATTGAACTTCTACAGATAAATTAAAATCAGGCCTATTTTTTAGGCCTTTTCTCGAAAATTGCATATCCATAATAAAATGAGTATATCTCTGCTACCACAAGGTCTATTTGAATACTTTTGGTGTCATAGTAAAGGGAAAAAAAATGAGGAATTGCTGAAATGTGTAAATTTCTGTATATCTGTTACTGGTGAAGAGTAAATGAAGATGACACACAGAAAAAAATTAATAAAATTAATATTCGCCTAAAAAAAATCATATTTTTGATGAGTGCCCTTTAGAATAATGTTGATGAAGCTCAAACTCTCTATAAAATCATTGTACAACATGTGAACATTGTCTCTGCAGTGGTTGATTCTGATTAATTGAAGCAGGACAAAATGATTGAGATTTTACTACAAAATATCCAGGCGAACTTTCCAAAATGTCCATTTTTGGCACAGCTTGGAACCACCTGCTACTATAAACTATTAATCTTTATTTTCACACAATTTGGATAAACTAACTGAAAATAAATCTACTGGAACCGATTGTAAATAACTAACATAGTGGATTCAGTGTCTCTGCGTCCCTGCTGCTCAGAGCAGCTTATTTGGGTGGGTTTGGCTTTCAGCCTCTATCTCTGCAGCGGAGTGGTCGATTCGAGTGAGTGGCGGCTCATTGTGACCATTAGAGAGAGAGGAATGACGCTAGACCCAGGTCGATGTGATTGGCCGCACTGGCAGCCATGTGACAGCCATGAACCAGTCAGATCAGCAGATCCACGTGCAGGCCAACGTGGGGTTGTGTGCGCTCCGTCAGGCTTCCGTGCAGGGTCCTAGAGCCGTCGGGTTTCGGCCCGGCTGATTCAGATGTAAACACTAGGCAGAGTTCAACTGGAAATATTGTGGATTTACCCATAACACAACCTTTTCACGGCAAAACAGCAAAGGTAAGAGCAAATGTACGACCATGTTTTGGCCATGCAGTGTCTGTGTTTGCTCGACTTTGCTGGTTGTTGTCTTCTCCCTCTGCCGTGCTGCTGCTAGCTGCTGTGTTAGCCGCTGTTGTTGAGGGACGCCCCAGTGTTTACGTTCAGATGAGAGGTCGCTGATGTGTTTTGCATAATGTACAGTAGTATACGAGCCAGAAATGTGGCGACTGGGTCCACACAGAGGTGCTTTATGAAGTTTGATGTCTAGTTGTTTGTTTGAGTAGTGTTTGGGCTGTGTTTGGGTCATATAAACATGGTTTTTTACACGTTGTAGCCCAGCTTCTGCTGTTTAATTTGACATATAATATGACCATATTCTTTCATAATTAGTGCACTGGGGGCTCTGTTATTGTTATGCATGTCCTCAAGTCCCCCAAATGGGGGACTCTGGATTTTAATATTAATGATATGTGAGCTTTTGGAGCGCCACTCCATTTTTTTTTTTAAATTGATAGAAGAGTTTTAGAAATGTCATTACTTCAATTTACTACACATCTTAAAATAAGACTTTTTGCTTCTCATATTATTCATATTCGTTTTATTTAGAAAACCCAAACGCGTTTGAAATCCATGGATCCATGTTGAAATCTCAGAACACTTAGGCTATTCTGCCCTGCAGACACACACTGGCGCTGTTCTGTCTAGTTAGTGGAGCATATGCATTGAACCACTGAGCGACGAGAAGAAGACTGCCGTACTTCCGGACTTTCAAAATAAGGCGCGGAGAACGTCTTTTGCGCGGTCGCGGATCAGGTCTGAGACGGATGACCACTGCAATGGCACTAATGGAGGAACTTCTCAAAAATGTTCGGCGTTCAAATACAGTTAAGAACAAAAGGAAAATTGTCAGATGGCTGCAGAGACGTGGTGTCATGAAGAGGACGATGAAGTGCGCAAAATGCAACCGTCGCATGCGTCTCGTCAAATGCTGTATTATGGATGGGCTGTGGTGGTAAGCAGAGGCTAATTAAGATTTTCTAACTTAATTCAAACCGGGACTAATCCGGTACTAATAACAACAACAACAACAACAATAATAATAATAATAATAATAATACAGAGAAGGCCAATCAATTTAAAGTCCTGAATGGTCGTCCTGCTTTTATCCAGGCATGCAAGCTCTGGGGCCTCTTTTCATTAACAAGTTGTGTTATCTGCGACTCGGCGAGAGTCCATGTATGGTGTCCAGACACCAATCTGACACATATCTGTTTACCATTTAGCTCCGTTAGCATAATTAGCTCGGTTAGCGCGCCTACAGTCAAACTGGAGTGATCCATTATTAGACGAAATGAGCACCAACAAATAACCATTGTACCTGTCGCTTAAAGTTTAGCATTACTTCAGACTCATTTTTACAATGGGGAGTCATGTAAACATGATGCCAAGCAAGTCTTGTTCCGGTTAGGCTAGTTGTCATGGGAACATGAAGCTCTGCTAGTGTTGTGTTTGGACCGTAGGTTTGGATCAGAGTGAAAATAAACGTGTGTTTTAACTGGTACCCTACATGTTTTAACTGGTACCCACTTTTTTCCTGATTTTTCACCAGGGTCTGTAAGCATCATAAAAATTCCGGACAGTCTGTTCGTAATGGCTCAATATTCACAAAGTCTCACATTCCTCTGAAAAAATGGCTCGAGTTCATGCACAGGTACAATCAGATGTATATGTGTTTAAATAAAAATGTGAATTATTTTTATGTAATTCATATAGGATCCTTTTATTCTGATCCACTGGCAACTTTTTTATTTATTTTAGATATAAATGTCTTTTAAAATAATTCAATCTTAGTTTTATCTCTGCCCAATTCATAAATTATGTTTCCTAATTTTTCCTTTCTTCAGATTTGCTCAGGGCTTGCAGTTGAAGCAACTAGCCATGATCGCTGATGGGATAGCAGCAAGCTCCAGGACACTGACAAGAATGACAAAAGCACTCAGAAAGGTAGTCACATTACATACCAGACAAGTCTCTAACTATTCATGGGTTGCATTGACGTCACGTCGAAGTGACCACCGCCATATTTGTGTCCAATTTGACAGTTCTCCTCATATGAGAGCATGCAAACCGCAGGATGGGAATGACAGTTTCTTGACAAACTGACAGGGTCTCATACATCCTGTTTGGGTTTATTTCTCCATAACAACAGACTAACTCTACATTATCCCACGTATTACACGGTTAATGAGTGAATTATTTAATTTGATACGTAATGTTGATAAAAGTCTGAAGTCCGGTCACTTCTCCACTGTTTCCTCCCCACCCTCCTCCCGGTCGACTCGTGTGCAGTTGTTTTCAACGAGCTTTTAATAATCAGTAGATCAATGAATTATCATGTAAATGTCACGATGTGCGCATTTATGTAGTCATGTCTGTAATAAGGGACTACGGTTACGGGACGCGTTTGTGTCGCAGACTCGCGGTGGCACAGACACAGCTGGTCTGCGCTGGTCCGTCCGCTCTGATCGCAGGTTTGGTTTCCAGCAGCGGTGTGGGAGGCAGAGAGCCTCCACTCTCCCTCTAACACGCTTAAAGTCATTTTAACATCACAATTAGTCTGAAGCTTTTTAACTCATTGAGTGCCAACCACGTAATTTCTCGTTTTTCGTTCCCATGCGTTGAGTGCCAAAAACGAAATTTTTCGTTTTTTGCTTTTTTTTTAAATTATGAAAATAGACACTTTAATACACATTATATGTAAATTTGGGGACTCTACGACGAGGAGAACTGAAATAGATGACGATCAAAGTCACATGACAGCTCATGATCTGGAAGTTTTTATCATAACTCAGCTTCTGCAAACGGAGGTCTGCATGTGGATGCAGCAGCTGCTCCGCTGCTGCTCCGCTCTCACCCGCGAGGCTGCAGCAGCTGGGAGCTGAACCAGGAAGCTCTCAGCCCACTGTCCCGCCCGGTCTTCATCTGGAGCAACACCGTGTCCTCCCCAAAGTCCTCCCGCAGTAAAATCTGATGGTCTCTGGACCAAAGCAGACCGGCACCACCGACCCGTACCACAGACGGACCGCGACCACCGGCGGGACCGGTGTTCGCGAGCCGCTGTGGCCGGCAGAGCCTCACGTTCCGCGGCGAGAGGCTGTGACACGGCACGGTGCGTCTGTGTTATTGCTGTTTAGTGGCGCCCCCCCCGCCCCCGATGGTGGTTTTGTGAATAGAACAACAATTGTTGTGTATATTTATCTTATACGAGCCCTTTGATCCAGAAATGCGAGTGTCTGAAGAGCGACAGACACAAACAGCGCACCTTTCATAAAAGACGCTCTATCTCCTTTTCTAGAAAAAAAGGAGGGATTTTGGTGAAACCCAGCCATGTTTAGCTTGACTTTTCTCAGGAACGGAGGCACGTAGAAACAAACGGTTTGTGGCCATTTGAAGGATAAAGTTAAACCTTTCAAATGAGCTACAGTATGTGTTGGTGGCAATAATATAGAATACACTATGGCTCTAAAATAAAAAGTCAAATATGGTCTAATTTGCCGGTACACTTGACTAAAACTTTGGAAAGGAGCGCGGCACTCAATGAGTTAATGACGGTAAAAATGAAACACAATCCTGCATAGTTCTTCTGCCCTGCTCCGCTGATCATAGCAGCGTCCCTAGCAACGCTCCGTTTTACTTAGCAACGGTCTGTTATACCAGAGACCGGCTCTGGTTATACAGAAATAAAAACACCCAAAATGCAGAATCAGTGAGTAATTAATAAGAAAGTATGATAATCAAAATGCAGAATTCAATCCATGTTATTAAAAAAATAATGAATCCACTCTTTGTGTCACAGCCCATGCTGCGAGGCAGCGACTGATCACTGCCTCCAGTCGACCATCCGCCGATAACTTTACGTCTTTTAGGATGGAATAAAACTGCAGTCCGGGGTTTCTTTGGTTACTGCTATCACAGCCAACAGCCCAATATAATCCTAGTATCTTTCAAATAATGTAAATTTTTGGTCTCTTGCTGATTTCCTCCTACTACTCCACTTGTTCTGGTGACATGACGCTGTAACCTGTGCCCAGATCGCCCTGATTCGGACACAAATATGGTGGCGCAGAAACACAGTGACGTCATGTGAATCTAATGATTAGGTTAAAAAAAAAAAAAAGAAGCATCACATGCAGTGCAACTTTGTTCCTAAATGTGTGCATACATATTTATAATATTCCATACTAAGACATAGTCATCGCTCAAGATGCTGATGTTTTATATTTACATTTGAAGGTGTGCATTGCTGCTGTCAAGCGACTGAGGAAAAGGGGGATGAAGATCGGTGGTCGTCATCGATTTGTTGTCATTGACGAGAGCAAATTTGCCCACAAACGAAAGGTGGGCTACATGTGCATCTATACTATATTTAGATCAGGATTTTATGATTAGGGCGATGATGGTAATATTTTATACTTTATCCAGCAGCACATGTGGGAAGGATATGTGTTAACATGTAATACTGTACAGCCTAAACCTTATGAAATATTTGTACTTTATTCTTTTTTTCTCATTAACTTTCAGTACCATCGTGGTCGGGTTGGCAACACTTGGCGCCGTGAACGGCAGTGGGTCTTTGGAATGCTTGAGGTTGACCAGAAGTCCAGGAGACCCATACTCAGACTTGTCAGGGATCGGGGGCGGAGAACACTTGTAGGTCACATTAGACGCTATGTCAGACGAGGAACATCAATCTTGAGTGATGAATGGCGCGCCTACAAGGGGCAACTTGCCCAATATGGGTATCATCATTACTCGGTCTGTCATAAAAACAACTTCGTTGAAAGAGCAACTGGTGCTCATACCCAACATATCGAGCGTGCGTGGCAAACAAGCTGGAGGTGTGGCGGCACAGAGGGAATCGCACGCCTGATTCACTGAAGCTTAATCTAAGAATGATAGAGTGGCATCACTGGTTGGGGGTCCGCCATCGCAATGGTGTGTTGGGCAGACTTTTCCATGACATCAGAAAACAAATCAAGTAAATTTGACTCCCTGCAAAAAAAAAAAAAGAGATGGCCGAAACCATAACCCCAGTACACATGAAATTCATTGATCATCACTTGTTCAGATTTTGTTCAACTGTTTAAAGTTTGTTTTTAATATAATACGTTATGTAATATGTTGTTTATATTTTCATAAAGCGGTAGAAAAAAATCAGGAAGTATGGTGTATCTATCTCTGGACTCCTGTGTTGCTTTTTCTTAAGGTATGTATAACTGCTGACAGTGCAATTACCCTTAATGACATTTTAACGAAACATTCAAATCATTCCACTTTACTTGAATTCAGTAAAAAACAGTCATGACAGTGTTATAAACTGATTTGACTATGTAATGACACTTGATAACAGTTTAATGAAGAGTCAGAATCTTTCCACTTTACTTGAATGCAGTAAAAACAGTCATGACAGTGTTATAAACCGATTTGACTATGTAATGACACTTGATGACAGTTTAATGAAGAGTCAAAATCTTTCCACTTTACTTGAAATCAGTAAAAACAGTCATGACAGTGTTATAAACTGATTTGACTATGTAATGACACTTGGTGACAGCTTAATGAAGAGTCAAAATATTTCCACTTTACTTGAATGCAGTAAAAACAGTCATGACAGCGTTATAAACTGATTTGACTATGTAATGACACTTGATGACAGTTTAATGAAGAGTCAAAATCTTTCCACTTTACTTGAATGCAGTAAAAACAGTCATGACAGCGTTATAAACTGATTTGACTATGTAATGACACTTGATGACAGTTTAATGAGGAGTCAAAATCTTTCCACTTTACTTGAAATCAGTAAAAACAGTCATGACAGTGTTATAAACTGATTTGACTATGTAATGACACTTGGTGACAGTTTAATGAGGAGTCAAAATCTTTCCACTTTACTTGAAATCAGTAAAAACAGTCATGACAGTGTTATAAACTGATTTGACTATGTAATGACACTTGGTGACAGCTTAATGAAGAGTCAAAATCTTTCCACTTTACTTGAATGCAGTAAAAACAGTCATGACAGCGTTATAAACTGATTTGACTATGTAATGACACTTGATGACAGTTTAATGAAGAGTCAAAATCTTTCCACTTTACTTGAATGCAGTAAAAACAGTCATGACAGTGTTATAAACTGATTTGACTATGTAATGACACTTGATGACAGCTTAATGAAGAGTCAAAATCTTTCCACTTTACTTGAATGCAGTAAAAACAGTCATGACAGCGTTATAAACTGATTTGACTATGTAATGACACTTGATGACAGTTTAATGAAGAGTCAAAATCTTTCCACTTTACTTGAATGCAGTAAAAACAGTCATGACAGTGTTATAAACTGATTTGACTATGTAATGACACTTGATGACAGCTTAATGAAAAGTCAAAATCATTATTAAATCACTGTAGGAGGGAAATGTGACAGTTATAAATTAAATTTGGCAGTGTAGTTACACTTAACGACATCTTAATGAAAAGGATACATGTATGACAGAATTATAATGGTCTTGTGACAGCCAGTGTCAAAAGACTCCATATATGACAGTTTAATGTCATGTTAAGATATTAAGCTTGATGGATACCTTTTTTCTGGCAGTTACATCTGCTATGACATATTTATGACAGGTTTTGTTGGTGTCATAACAAGGACATCTCAAACAATGTCAACTTTGCATCAAAAGTGACATAATTTACCGAATGAAACTTAACGACAACTGTCATAATCCATCATTAATGTTTATGACAGGCGTGCGCTCCTACCACGTTTTTTTATGACAGGCGTCATGTCATGATTATGACGGTGTTATGTCAGTCTTATGAACACCCATTCGCCTAAAGTGTTACCGTCATGACAAAGACATTTTCTGGTAATGTCACTTTGATTAATGTCAGGTTGTCATAAGAAGGACATCCCAAACAAATTTAATGTCAAGTTGTCATGACACAGACAACTTCTGGTAATGTCACTTTGATTAATGTCAAGTTGTCATAATCAAGACAACCCAAACAATGTCAAGTTGTCATTACAAAAACCGAACAACACTTAATGACAACAGTCATAAACCATTATGACATTTGACATAATGTTTATGACACATTCATGACGGACTTATGACACTGTTATGACAAGCTTATGACACGCTTATGAATACGCATTCAAGTAAAGTGTTACCAAAAAATCTAACTTCATTCAGTATGGGTAAACTAGACAAACAAAGATGTGTGTGGGTGTGTGTCATTTACAGTGGCGGCTGGTGAAAAATATTGTTGGTGGGGCTGTGCCATATCAAGTCAGTTTCAGTAACCATCCCAACACAACTGAACAGAAACAGCAGGATATCAGTGCTCTGTGAAATAATTATTTAATGCCAATATTAATAACTTGAGGCATTTTTACAGAAAACATAAACAACATATCACACAACCACAATTTTGGCAATAAATTGCTTATTAAACTTACAAATTTGTATATTTTTATATACAGCTGAGCACATAAAACAGTGCATTAGTGGTAAATCGAAGACTCAAGTATTATGTTAAGTATATTAAGATTTAAGATTGGAATAGAAAAATGCTGTACAGTAAATTATGACCAAGCTACAGTAAATGTTACTAATATGATCAGAACTGCAACAATTAACTGATTTTTCAATAAGCAGATCAAGAAAAATACTATCTGCAACAATTTTGATCATTTCAACATGTGATTGAACAATCCAGAAAATGATGAGCAGATTACACATACAATTATATAAGAAAACACACTACTTAGAAAAAATATCAGACATTTCTTAAGTGCAATGCATTGCTGGATGATGTGTACTGTTGTGCTAGGGTCAACTTTATACAAAGGAATATCTGGTCAAGGGGATGAATGTGTTTGTTTACTTCTTCAACAGAAGAGTACTGTGTATGAATATGAAACTGGCCTGGACAAAAATGATGGTACCCCTGACTTAATATTTTGTTGCACAACCTTTTGAGCCAATCACTGCAGCCAGGGGATTTCTGTAACTCACAGTGAGACCTCTGCACCTGTCAACTCCTGGTGAGTTAACTGCTCCAGCTGTCTCAGGTTTGAAGACTGTACTTCTCCAGACTGCCTGTTCCAGCTCCTGCCACAGATGTTCAGTAGGATTTCAGATCAGGGCTCATTGGAGGCCACTTCAGAACAGTGCAGTGTGTTGCTCTCAGCCTTTCCTCAGTGTGTAACCGTGTGTTTCAGGTCATTACCCTGTGCAACGACCCCTGACCTGTGACCTAGACCAGGCTTTCTGACACTGGGCAGCACATTTGGCTCCAGAACGCCTTCACAGTCTTAAGAGTTCACTGAGTCCTGCACAGATTCAAGACACCATGTGCCAGGTGCAGCAAAGCAGCCTCAGAACAGAACCAAGCCTGATCCATGTTTCACAGTAGGTAAAGTAGTTCTTCTCTTTGTTTGCTTCATTTTTTCATCTGTGTATGGTGAGCTGATGTGACTCCAGTGTTGTCTCATCTGTCCACAAAGCTTCAGTTTTTGATCAGCAAGGATCAGAGGTCTGGTCTCTGTTGTCTATTGTGACCTGACAAGAAGCTTTAGTTTTGGATCAGCAAGGATCAGGTCTTTGCTGGAGCTTTTTGATCCAAAAAGGAAGCTTCTTGTCAGGTCACAACAGACAACACTGGTCAGACCTCTGATCCTTGCTGATCCAAAACTGAAACTTTTGATGTGACCTGACAAAAAGCTTCAGTTTTGGATCAGCAGGGACCAGAGGACATTCTCCCAGAAGCTTTGTGGACAGATGAGACAGCACTGGAGTTACATCAACTCACCATACACAGATGTAGAAATGAAGCAAACAAAGAGAAGAACTACTGTAAACATGGAACTGATAAATGTTTCACAGTAGTTCTTCTCTTTGCTTCATGTTTTCATCTGTGAGCTGATGTGACTCCAGTGTTGTCTAATCTGTCCACAAAGCTTCAGTTTTGGATCAGAAAGCTCCAACAAAGACCAGACCTCTGATCCTTGCTGATCAAAAACTGAAGCTTTGTGGACAGATGAGACAACACTGGAGTCACATCAGCTCACCATACACAGATGAAAAAATGAAGCAAACAAAGAGAAGAACTACTTTACCTACTGTGAAACATGGATCAGGCTTGGTTCTGTTCTGAGGCTGCTTTGCTGCACCTGGCACATGGTGTCTTGAATCTGTGCAGGACTCAGTGAACTCTTAAGACTGTGAAGGCGTTCTGGAGCCAAATGTGCTGCCCAGTGTCAGAAAGCCTGGTCTAGGTCACAGGTCAGGGGTCGTTGCACAGGGTAATGACCTGAAACACACGGTTACACACTGAGGAAAGGCTGAGAGCAACACACTGCACTGTTCTGAAGTGGCCTCCAATGAGCCCTGATCTGAAATCCTACTGAACATCTGTGGCAGGAGCTGGAACAGGCAGTCTGGAGAAGTACAGTCTTCAAACCTGAGACAGCTGGAGCAGTTAACTCACCAGGAGTTGACAGGTGCAGAGGTCTCACTGTGAGTTACAGAAATCCCCTGGCTGCAGTGATTGGCTAAACAACAACATTGTGCAACAAAATATTAAGTTAAGATTAAGTTAAGGGTACCATCATTTTTGTCCACGTCTGTGTGAGAGTGTGTGTGTGTGTGTGTGTGTGTGTGTGTGTGTGTGTGTGTGTGTGTTCCTATTTGTACAGGAATTTTGCCCTTCTGTCCTTCTGAGTGGCAAAGCGCTCAATGACCTTCTTATTGAAGTCAGGGATGTTTCTGATCAGTTTTTTCTCCATAGAGAGCATGGCCAGAGCGTTCAGGCGATCCTGTGTCATGGTGTTCCTCAGGAAAGATTTGATTCTCTTTAAAGTAGAGAAGCATCTTTCTGATTCTGCGGTTGTCATGGGGGTGGTGATGAGAATCTTGAGAAGACTTACAGTCTCAGTGAACGTGCCCTGAAGGTTGTTCTCCATGAAAAACTGGAACAGAGTCAGTGCACCACTGCAGGCCTTGAACTCGTCGTTCTCATAGATGAGGGACAGCTCTGTTCTCAGCTTGGCTTTGTTCAACATGGGGTAGGCCTCCACGGTCGATTCCAGCGCTGCATCTGGGAACTGTGCAATGTGTTGCACGAACAAGTCTCCGTGTAACAGAGTGGCACTGATGAGGTGCTTGGTAAATGAGAACCGCTCTTCTGCATGGCTCAGAATGGTACCACATACCTATGACATGAAACATAAGTAATAATTAAAAAAAAGGTGAGTGCACATAGTAAACCTTAGCATAGTAAATAGTGTCATCACCAGTATTCTCTTACAAGATGAGATCAGTGTCTGCCATCCTCAGTAGTTGCACAGCGATTAGAATATAGCATAATAAAAACAAATGTGTAAGTCAGTGGTTCCCAACCTTTTTTGACTCGTGACCCCATTTTGACATCACAAATTTTTGGCAACCCCACAATCATGTGCATGTGCCAGTTCAGATATTTTTATGTGCTGCATTTTATTTGAACTCAATTTATATTCAAGAAAGTGAAAGTATAGAATACAGTTGTTTAAGATTGTGTATGGTGTTTTTTAATCATAAAGTTTAAAAAGAATAATAATTAGTTAAAAAATATTTGTATCAATTACTAGACATTTCAGGCGACCAAATTTGAATTTCAGGCGACCCCACGTGGGGTCCCGACCCCAAGGTTGGGAAACACTGGTGTAAGTCTTATCATTACACAGGAATTGAGGAAGGCAGACAGAGACATATAGCATATAGTAATTTTACTTATCAATAAAGGTAAAAACACCTATTGGCTGTCTTGTAAACAGGACTGTAATATTGCAGCTTACCTCTGAAGCCAACTCCTGTCGTTCTCCCTGTCCAAATGCCCTCCTTCTCTTTGTGGACTGCTGCTGCACAGATGCGCTGTTTTCCTCACTCAAAGAAGGAATGGAGTCCCTAATCAGAAAAACAGGTTAACATCCACAATGACGGTTTCAAAAACTAACATACTAGAGACTTTTATTACAATAATGATAAATAATTATTCACCTGATCTTTTGCATGCTGTTGGTGAACGTCTGGATGACTCCTGCGATGTAGATAGAGTCGATGTTCCTCTTCTGCAACTGGTTAAACAGCATGTCCACATGTGGCAGGATCTTGTGAAACAAGGCCAGGAGAAAGCAGAAGTCTTCTTCCTCCAGCATTCTCACAAAGCCTCCTGCCTCTCTGACAGTGATTGGATCGAAGTCACCGGAGTCTCTGATGGTTTGGAAACACCTGACAAGGTCATCCTTGTGTTCAAACACTGTATTAACAGCACGGCTATGAAAGTTCCACCTGGTTGTTGAGGTCCCTGGAAGTCTCCGAGCCACAATTTGGTCAAGCACAGCGGTTCGCTTGAATGACCGGGAGAAAAATGCAGCAAATCCACCAAGGTCTGAAAAAAAAGCCCTGACTCTGGGGATGCGTGATGTTGCCTGCTGCATGATGAGGTTGAGCTGATGGGCATAGCAATGAATGTAGTGTGCACCTGCATACACATCTTTTACCTTGCGCTGCACTCCACCTGTGGCTCCCCTCATCACTGCAGCCCCATCATAGGCTTGGGCGATCAGCCGACTTTCCTGTCCGGGAGGGAGGATGATGCTCAGTCTCTCCAACAGTGCTGTGGCGATCGTGTCAGCGGCAGAATTCTGAAGAGGGATGAACTCGAAAAAACGCTCTTGAATGTTGGAGTGAGTGTCTATGTATCTTAGCACAAGCACTAACTGACAGCGGGTGGAAATGTCAGTTGTCTCATCAGCCTGAATAGCGAGATAGTCCGCGCTTTTGACTTCCTCGAGAATGTGCGTCTTCAGTACTGACAACATGCAGTCCAGCAGTTCGTTCTGCACGGTCTTTGAGGTGCCTTTGAAAATGGTCGCTGTCTTCAGGTGCTCCTCCAGCACGGTATCAAGCGTTGCGACCAGATCCACTAAGCCCCTAAACACACCGGGGTTGTCTGAGGATTCCGTCTCATCGTGGCCGCGCAGAGCCAGCTCAAAACCCCCACAGAATCGAATACAGTCAATGATCTTCGACAAAATGTGTCGGTTCTTGTCCACCTCTTCGTTGTGCCTCCTCACACCAAGCCTGTGCCCTTCATCCAGCTGCGTCGCTATGTTAGCTCTGCCTAGCATCGTTAGCTTTACTGTGCTCTCCATATGTGCTCGCGTACACTCATGTTTTTTTATCTTCTCGGATAAATGTTTCATGTCCCTCACTCCTGTAACAGTCCATGCCGTATCTGTCCCAGCCGTTTTAAAGAGCAAACACGGGAAGCAATACAGAGCATTTACATGTCCGCATCCAGCTAGCCAAGCCTTCCTGCTATACCAATTACGAGAAAAGCCTCTCTGGTAAACTTTACCTTTCTCGCTGGCTTGCTGTCTTATTTTTATGTTGGGTTGATCTGGTCCTCGCTGTTTAACGTCAAGTTTTTCCACCAATGTTCTCCTTTCGAATGGATTCTGGAGAAGAGACCGAATTGAATTGGAAGGAAATCCTACATTTTCACTGTCTGCTTCGTCCGTCATTGTCACTGTCATCAAAAATCCAACCTACTCCCACAAGCACACTCGGCTTGGGGCGATATATTTATCGCCCTCCAGACATCAAATTCGACGACGCTGATTGGATAAATTCCTGTTGCTATGCGAATTCTCTTGTCGCTAATTGGCTGCTCTGCCACACTGGCAGGGCGATTTTTCTATCGCCCCAGCAACTCAGCAGCAGAGCAGCACAGACGGAGATATGCGCAGGAAACAATTTCCCCCGAAAATTATAATTTATATTTTGTATATGACATGTCATTGCTAATTTATACACACATGGTGCTCAAAATAAGTGATTATTGTTTATTTTAAAATTATTTATTTTAAAAATTAAAAATCAAAAACATCAGGGGGGGCGGCGCCCGAGCGCCCTCTACTGGCCAGCCGCCACTGGTCATTTAAGTCAGACTGTGTCTGACGCAGCGCACCTGTATGCACTATAGTTGGTTTGAAATGTGTGCGGGAATTTCCCGCATTATGAGTGTTATAGGCTGTTTGCGGGAAATAATAAGTTGAAAAGTAGGTTATTTATGTTGGTTATTTGCACTTAAAAAGTTGGGAAACCATTAAAGTTTAAAAAGTAGAGCTCAAATGCTACAAGCCAAGTTGTGGCACCCCGCATTTTGCCTGACTGCCCCCCTCTCAGCCCTCACGCTCCCAGCGCCCCCCACAAAGTTTAGAACGCCCCCGTTGAGAAACCCTAATTTAGATGTAGCTCATTGTACTGTAAACATTTTGTGTGTGGATGGGAGGGAAGAAAATACCTTAGGTGGGGAGGGAGGGTCGCAGCCTGCATCTCTAATGGTCCAGGATGGCGCAACTGGTGACGGCGTCTTAAGCTTGGCCATCTGAGAACACATTACAACACATTCAGTGAAACTGAAGACTTTAATGAAACAATGCACTTTATTCAGGTGGAGTGAAATTTACCTTTGCAGCTGGTGAGCAGCAGGGGGTTTCTGCATCGCCCCAACTCAAGGGAAATCTGGTTGGGGGTGATCCAACCAGCTGTTGACAGATGACAAAAAACATTACACTCCAGACAGTGTGGATAATCTAGACATGTCTCAGTTAAAACACATTAAAGTAACATACATCGTCCACAGGAGGTCGGGAGCCCGAGGGCTGCCTTTCCCCGGTCCAGGGCCGTCTCACCGGGGACACTGTTGGAGACTTCACAAAGAAAAGGACCGATTGAACCTTTGTCATTACATAGTGCATTCACTGGACATGTATGACTATTGAGAATGACAGTAGCTGAGTTCATTAAAAAAACAAGTAATATTGTTAATGTTCTGAAAGCTACTTCTGGAAAACAAATTAGACTAAATGATTAGATGAACACATACCGTCTGAGGCAAAGAAGTTGGGCTGGAAGGGGCCTCCTCCTCCTCCTCCTCTGAACTCCAGGACGCTCTGGATGGGGGTGATCCAACCAGCTGTTGACATGAAAACCAAATGTCAGACAGAGTGGACAGTCTAGTAATGTGTATCTAGTGACTATTCTGGAAGTGTATGGTGTCTGTGGTAGTTGTGAGAAACAGTAGCATACATTGTTCACTGGAGAGCGGGGTCGGCGGGGGGGTCGAGCTGTGGCCCTGGGGCGTCTGGCTGACGCTGAGGAGGCCGCCTACACAATGAAAGAAAACATATCAATTAAGCTTTCATCACTACAGCTATACAAGTCACCCACTGAATTACAATTAAAAATATGTTTGAGAACAGCTTGAGTTTGTTCAGCTACCATTATTATTAGTATCAATGCTTATTTTGAAAAGTATTAGCATTATTGACTGTTGGGAATCAGGTGACAGTTATAACAAACCCTAAAATAATAGATAAATGTAAATCACTCAAATTACCCTCTTGTGCTTTGGAGAGGGCTGGTAGTCCACTGGGCAAGACAGATCAGAAGGAGAAACTTCCTCCATAGCATGTAATGCTGCGCTGCTGAACCAGACTGGGTTCAGTGGAAAGAAGCTCTCCTCCGCCTGTGAAACAAAAAGAAAAATCCACTGACTACATGTCTTATCACATACACAAAGTATACATTAAGAACCAACTAGAAACAGCATTTCCTAACGGAACATGCGTGTGAATGCTGAAACCCAATGCTGAACCATGCTGAATTAGCAGAATAAATTGACAAAGACATGCGGAATGGCATACAAGAAACATGTCCATGGAAGGAATTGAACCCACAACTCCATGAGTGGTAACCTAACACACTAACCATACGGCCACAGAGAACCTGAGTTACAATGAGCTTTATACTATGAGGAATCAAAGACTGTCCAATGACAGCTGAATAATTGGAATCAAAACTCAAGCAATGATGTGAAATGCCTGAGGCAGGAATCGAACCTATGACCTTATGATCATAAAGCCTTCACTCTGCCACTCGGCTACAGAGAGCACACTGCTTTCAAGACTGTTGTCATTCATTGTAATGTGATGATGTGCTGCAAACTGGTATGAGTAATCAAGCAGATAACAAACACCTGTAACCAATTGAAGGCGGTGGAGGAGAGCAGAATTCAACATAACATAACAAGAGTTCTTCCCTTGGAGTCGAACCAGTGACCTTGGGGTTGGCAAACGGCCACCCTAACCCCTACACTACAGTGGTGTTGTGCAAAAGAGGTTGAGACTTTGATGAATGTGAGATTTTTCAATGATGCTTAAAAAAAAAGTAAGGAAAGTGCAGAAATTAGCCACACCAAGCAAGAAGAGGACTTTTTTGTGACCTGTGACTATTTTTTTGTGAATTAAAATGAATTAAAAAGCACTTAACAGCAAGTTACAAAGTTGAGCTCCTTCTCCTGCTGCAGAGCAGAGAGCTCCCTGGCTGCATTTAAAAAATATTTTAAATTATTATCTAAGAATGGAAGAATGAAGAATGGAATGGAATTGTTTGTTTGTGTATGCGTGCATGTGTGACTGTGTGTGAGTGTCTGTGTGTGTCTGTGTGTGAGTGTGATACCTGTGTTTGTGCGTGGACATCCTCTGTCAGTCTGGTTTATCATGTGTGTGTGTGGGGCTGTGTTTAAAAACATCTTAACGAGCGGCCAGGCTGCACCTGCACTTGTTCTATTTATAGACTTTGATAACGAGCTGGCCCCAACAGCTGGACCAACTGCACACAGAGCAGAGCAGAGCAGAGAGATTTGAGCTCAGTGCAGCTTCTGAAAACAGCCCAGAAAAAGAGAACCGTACCTCTGATCAGAATGTGGCCATGTGACTACTGGGGCAAGGAGACCTTCCTGAGCACATTGATGTGCATTAAATGTTTGTAGGGCAAAAACTTTTCTCAGGGTCGCAAGGTAGAAAAGGGGGGCATTTCTGCTTTTCTAAAAAAATCAGCTCCTACTTTTATATTGAAGTGGATGAGCCACTGGAGCGGGTCTAGCTGGACAATTAGGCTCATAGAGACAATTCTGTAAGTGTGTCTGCTGTTTTGAGCACATCAGATGAGACACGACAAGTGTGGCTACAAACCAGTGAGGAAATCATGTGTCTAGAGTTTAATTTGTGGCCGTGCTGGCAATTTATCCAGAAAAAATCCTGAATGTTTTTTCGATCCCTCTCACTCTAACGATGATGTCACTCACTCTGACCCAACCCCATACACACTCATTGAAAAGTGTGAAATTTGTCAGAAATCCTCATGTGCTTTTAAAGGATTTATCTCAAAAACGGTACAAGCTATGAATAAGTTGTAAATACAGGATGAATACATTAGAAGTTTGTCTACAGCTCAGGATTTGAATGAAGTCTCTAGCTGAAAGTATGTGGACGCTTTAAAGGCTGAAAGAAGTAAGAAGATTTGAAGAGTTTCAAGACTGTTCCAATGCATTCTCTATGGGGAAAAAAAAATCAGAAATAGTTGAATATTGCAAAAAGTATGAATAGTTGAAAAGAGAAAAGACATAGCACACCTGTCCCGAAAAGGCTGAACATTTTGATATTTGAATTGTTGAAATAGCACAAAGTATGAAGGACTAGTTACATGACGAAGAAAGGCAGAAAATGGCCGAACCGAATAACAATAGTGTGAATGCTTCCAGCATTCACACTAATAAGAAGAAAAAATCCACACAATAACAGTAGTGCCCGGGCACTGGTCCCTGCAGCTATTTCATAGCTGTAGGGATCAGTGCCCGGTGCGATTGCCCGTGGCCCTAATAATAAATTTCACATGTAAGGGGAGCTGAACATATAGTTTTCATTCACAAACCAATGTGGGAGAGCTCCAAGACGCGTGTGCCAGACGCACAGAGGCATGCGTAAAACACCGACCTGTTTAGTTAATCTTTTAGTTAATTTTTGTTTCTTTTGGATTTTTGTGCGTATTTTGGAGCCGTTTTGGTCCATGTTTGTAAGCCTTTTTTCCCCCTGAATTATATTTTCTAAAGTGCAACAAGTGGGTTCGGAAAATACAATTTTGTTTTATTTTATGAAGTTATAACATGGTTACGGTACACGACAGAGCAGGATAGTATGCTGTTTCCAATACAGCCTGCATGTAGCCCACAGCCAGCCACCATTCCGGCTCTGTCCTTCCTGCGTCCAATCAATGCGCGCCTCATTACATATTAATACAGTGAACATCCGGACCAGTCAAAACCTCACGCCTACTCTCACGAGAGAAAGTTGCCATATGAAAAAGTGTCAGAACAAGCTCTATGTTTGAATTTAAAAAAAAAAAAAATGTTTCCAATAAGTTTTAAGAACTGATTCAAAGCAATTTAAGGGGGATACATAAAAAAAACAGGTGATGACTCCTTTAAGTTTAATAGCCAATAGGAAATATACCTACTTTGAGTCTGTAGCCAACTTGGCCAGCAGTCGACTTGCCTCAACCACATTCTCCGGCAGCTTCATTCGGTAGTGTTTTTCAGCTGTCGCAGTTGAATGAGTGAGGTAGTCAGCCACCGACTTTTCCATATCATTCATACTTTTTGTGGCCGTCTCAAACACTCTGCGCGCCAACTGACTTGACACCTCCAGTACTTTGTACCTGAAATACACATTTAAATAACATTAAAATACGAGAGCCTACACACATAATAAGAAAAGTCTATTGGAGAAGGAATGGGTTGCGACAGATAACTTACTTTGACTGCAGCCGTGTCAGGTCATTGCAGGGGTTGTAAATTGGCCTCCCTGTGCTGGAGATGAAAAATCGATGCTGCTCTCCCTCTTCTTCTTCTTCTTCGTCACTCTTTTGTGTCTTCCGACATGCCGCCACTCCGACATTAGGCCCTAATTGTCGGAATGGCAACATTTTACCCTTTAATAAACGTCCCATCATTCCGACAATTTTCGTCTCCTAAGGTCGGAATGGTGGTATTTTTTTCTTTTTTAAACGTGTTGCCATTCCGACAAATCTTTTAAAAGCCTACCCCAACCCCCTCAAAAAAAAAAATAAATAAATAAAATAAATAGGCCTAACACGATTTTGCACTAATGATATGCCGGCGCAAAATAGCAGTTTGTCCAGTGCATCTCATTAAAGCACACAGATTGGTCAGATAATTCAAACGGCAGACGATTTCAAAGCCTCAGATTTTAAGCAGAGAGACTCCACATTACCTCGTAAACCAACAAAGGAGGAGATAGGCCTTGAACGGGAAGCAGACCGTGCTTTCAATCACACCCTCCGAACCCACTTGTTGCACTTTAGAAAATATAATTCAGGGGGAAAAAAGGCTTACAAACATGGACCAAAACGGCTCAAAAATACGCACAAAAATCCAAAAGAAACGAAAATTAACTAAAAGATTAACTAAACAGGTCGGTGTTTTACGCATGCCTTGGAGCTCTCCCACATTGGTTTGTGAATGAAAACTATATGTTCAGCTCCCCTTACATGTGAAATTTATTATTTATTGTTATTATTGCTGTACGAGTCAAATACGACGCAGACGCTCGAAACGTTGTCTTTTGAATTAAAAAATATATACATATATTATTCAACTTCGGGAGAAGACGGTGTTGAGTTCTCTTTCTGCCTCATATATGGACAGTGCCATGGATTTATCGGTGAAGCGTGAACTGCTGATATTTTGTAGTGCTGAACTATGACCAAGCGCGCTGTCCGCTGTCTCAGTGCTGAAATGAATGACAGCATGTCACTGCCCGAGAGAGAGAGAGAGAAAGAGAGAGAGAGGCTCTGACTCTTTATTTTCTTTTTTCCATGGACCAGCTTTCCTGCTTGTCTGTTGATTACTGTACGCAACGAAATGTCTTTTTACATGTAAGCGGAGCTGAACAGGCAGACGCACAGTGGCATGCGTAAAACACATATTTTGACTACTTCATGCTGTTGCTATTTTTTTTAAAGTTACCTTTCGTTTCCTTTGGATTTTTGTGCGTATTATGAAGCTGGTCCATGTTTGTAAGCCTTTTTACCAGGAGTAAATTCCCCCAAAGTTGCAACAACTTGTAGTGATCCACTGGGTTTAGCCTGGCCAGCTGAGGTAGTTGATTTGCAGGTTTGCTCCCCAGGTTTTCATTGTGTATTAGGCCAGGGAAATGATCAATTATCCTTGTGGTTTGCGCACGGGGACATGCGGACCTGTAATGAATGAATGAATGAATGTTTCTTTTTTGCTGTAAGTTGTATGTATAATTGTAGAGCCCTCTCCTTCCTTTCCTTTCCTCTCCTCTCCTCAGTATATTTTTGAACTGTCATTTTCTGTTGTACTTTGTAGTTTGGCCTTGGTGTCTCGCACTCTCTCTGTGTTTCCGCAGATCCACCAGAGCTCCATCTCTCTGCACCAGCCGCCGCCTGCATCGCCCCCCTCCCTCCCCTTCCCCTGCTGTTAGACCGGCCTCCCCTTCCTTCCCATGGACCAGTCTGTCACCCAGTCCTCCCATCGAGCTGACCCCCCCTCCCTCTCCCCTCACCACACCAGAGACTGCCTTCATCAACTCCTGCTAACATTTCCATATTTCGCACATTCTGTGACAAACTGTAAACTGTTTTCTTGTCTGTAACAACATCTATTGCACGTCTGTCCGTCCTGGGTGAGGGATCCCTCCTCTGTTGCTCACCCTGAGGTTTCTCCGATTTTTCCCTGTTAAAAGGGTTTCCATGGAGTTTTTCCTCAGTCGATGTGAGGGTCTAAGGACAGAGGATGTTGTTACGATGCCATGTAAAGCCCTTTGAGACAAACTGTTTGTAAAAACGGGCTATACAAATAAAATTGCCTTGCCTTGCCTTGCCTTGCCTATCGGTTCATTGTAAAACATGTATTTATTGATGCAAATGTGGTGATTTCTGTAGGTAGACTACAGAGCCCCGGTGCAAAGCTGCTGCTGCTCTGTGTGAAGCTTCACTTTTTATTCAAACAAACTGCTACTGCCACAATTGTTAGATTTCATCAATGAGACAAACATTTATCTCCTAAAAAGAATTTAACCAGCCGGTGGTAAACCTCTAAAAACCTGCGGGTAAGTTAATTAGCGATAGTTTTGTCCCACGGGAGGACGACAGAGGCTGGCCGACCGAGCAGCATTGCAGAGCCGACACTGTCTCTGTGATGTCCCGGTCGTTGCTCCACAGGTGGAGCTTCACTTCTCCGAAAAAAAAAAAAAGCTTAGTCTCTCCGAGAAACATCGGAGGAAACTTCTAAACAACCGTCATCTGGATAAACTGGCCGTATATTTGGCATCTAAACAGTTACTTTCTCGCATGAAAAAATATTAAAACTTTACACACAAGGAGGGCAAGTGACGTTGTTGTTGTTGTTGCTGTTGCTATCAGGTTGCTATGCGGGATTCTGATTGGCTGACGTGGGTTTGAGCTTCTCGCTACACTGCCACCTACAGGTTTGGCATGCTCTTGACGGCATATATACACGGGTCAGTGTAAATGAAACGTTTTCTGAAAACGGACTGGTGTGCATGCAGTGTTTTTTATAAACGGAGAGGGGGAAATGGCCGTTTATGAAAATAGCCGGGCACGTGTAAACGCAGTCTTAATCACCCGGGCTTTTAATTGAACCGGCGTTTATTATGCCAAATGGGCTGGGACCCCGGCGGCTATTAGAGCACAGGCGCGTATTTGCACGTGGGCGACTATTTGGTCATCTATGGTACTTCTTTTTGAAGACACTTAGTTTTGCTTATTTTTTGACCTCCTCATCTAGGTCATTCCATTGTCTAACACCTGTGACCGATATGGAAAAGGATTTTAGTGTAGTTTGTACCTTTCTTTGCCTGAAAATCATGTTCCCTCTCAGATTGGGTATCTTCTCTCTGTCTAGGAATAGTATTTGCAGGTTGTGCGGGAGGCTTTTGTTGGCAGCCTTGATCTGTACTGTGCGATAATTTATTAAATCATATAATTTGAGTATTTTTTATTTGATAAATAGTTGATTTGTGTGTGCCCTTTAGTTGGGCACACAGTTCAGTTTGATGTTAAATGTTAAGACACTGGACCTTTGTTAAAGCAGAAGTAAGTGATATATTTGTGTTAATATAAGTCTTAAATAGTTATATCTTCCGACAGCAATCACTTACATAGAGTGTTTGGACTGAAACACGGGTCTCTCAGTCCCTCTGCTCTGCTCTGAGCCCAGGAGAAAACAACGGCATGCAGGGCTGTGTGTGCAGCCAAGGGTTGCGCCTGAATGTGGCGACGTAGGGACGAGGACTGTTATGGTGCGTTCAAGGAAACTCGTATTTTTCCGACCGTGAAGTGGTACCAGTTCGATCTGGTACGAGTTCAGGTGGATGTGAAGGATTGTTTGCTTTTATTGGCAGGACATCTTCCGGAAGATCCGCCTCACAGAGGGAATATTTTTCCTCCAGCCTCTCTTGGAAATCCACCTTCTCAGATCGTTCTCAGTGGGCCGACGTCTGCAGTCAATGGGCCGACGTCTGCTGAACTGAGCTGTTGGGGAAAAGGGAAATTATTTTTTAGTTCTGTTGTTGTACAATGAACAGCTTGAATTGTGTACACAGAACTTTGGAGCTAAAAATGTCATTAACATAAAACACTCACAGAGAACATGCTGCTCACGTAGCTTCATCTGCACCTTCAGCCAGCGCTCATACAGCTGCCTCTGAAACTATGGTGACACCAGTGAGTGCTGAGTCCAGTCTGGCACGTCTCCATTTAGAGTCACTGGGTGTGTCTTCAGAAGCTTCCCATCCATGCATTAAAGGAGTCATCACCCGGAAATCGCATTTTTCCTTGTTAAAACATGTATACTGGTGTTGGACCTCAGTGGAAACTTGCCTGAAACCTGGGGTTTGAAAGTGGCTGAGTTTTTTCGTTTGGGCTCTTTGTTTAAGCCAGAGTAGCTCATGAGGCTGCGCACCACAAAATTACGAGATTTTGATTCTGCTCCTACGGTGACGTCACCGTGGAGACTGCTTTCATAAACACACCTCTCTTCCACCACCCCGACTTCTGCCGCGCCGCCATTACGGGTTGTTTTAATTCCCACTGTAGCGCTGTTATTTCGTCACTTTATTAAGTTTTAATAATTTTTCATGCGAGAAAGTAAGGGTTTAGATCCCCAATGTGCGGTTAGTTTATCCAAATGACGGCTGTTTAGAAGTTTGCTCCGCGTTGGGAGAAGTGAGGTGCAGCCAGCTGCAGCCAGCACCAGAGGAGCGGAGGAGGAGTGACTCCTCAACCCGCCTGCAGCGCTCGTTTACCTGGCCGAACAACATCGTCATGCCGCCGAAAGAAACTATCGTTAATTTATTAAGTTTTAATATTTTTTCATGCGAGAAAGTAAGGGTTTAGATCCCCAACGTGCGGTTAGTTTATATCCGAATGACGGCTGTTTAGAAGTTAGCTCCGCGTTGGGAGAAGTGAGGTGCAGCCAGCTGCAGTGAGCACCAGAGGAGCGGAGGAGGAGTGACTCCTCAACCCGCCTGCAGTGCTCGTTTAGCTGGCCGATAACAACGTCGTCGTGCCGCCGGGGGAAAGGGTCGTTAATTTATTACGTTTTAATTTTTGTTCATGCGAGAAAGTAAGGGTTTAGATCCCCAATGTGCGGTTAGTTTATCCAAATGACGGCTTAGAAGTTTGCTTCGCGTTGGGAGAAGTGAAGCTCCAGCGAGCCCCGAGGCAGAGGAGCGGAGAATGACTCGTCAGCAACCCGCCTGCAGCTGCTCGTTAACCGGTCAAACTACGTTGTCATGCCCGCGGAGGAAACAATCGTTAATTAACTTACCCGCAGGTTTGTAGAGGTTCAATCAATCAATCAATCAATTTTTTTATTTCGGGCATGTCAATTTAAATCATCATCATCACACTTCATCTTCGTTCAAATAATACAATACACAGGTTTGTAGAGGTTTACCGCCGACTGGTTAAATTCTTTTTAGGAGATAAATGTTTGTCTCATTGATGAAATCTAACAATTGTGGCAGTAGCATTAGTTTGTTTGAATGAAAAGTGAAGCTTCACACAGAGAAGCAGCAGCTTTGCACCGGGGATCTGTAGCCTACCTACAGAAATCACCACATTTGCATCAATAAATACATGTTTTACAATGAACCGATACAATTTTGTTTTATTTTATGAAGTTATAACATGGTTACGGTACACGACAGAGCAGGATAGTATGCTGTTTTCAATACAGCCTGCATGTAGCCCACTGGGCCAGCCACCATTCCGGCTCTGTCCTTCCTGCGTCCAATCAATGCGCGCCTCATTACATATTAATACAGTGAACATCCGGACCAGTCAAAACCTCGCGCCTACTCTCACGAGAGAAAGTTGCCATATGAAAAAGTGTCAGAACAAGCTCTATGTTTGAATTTAAAAAAAAAAAAATGTTTCCAATAAGTTTTAAGAACTGATTCAAAGCAATTTAAGGGGGATACATAAAAAACCAGGTGATGACTCCTTTAAGTTTAATAGCCAATAGGAAATATACCTACTTTGAGTCTGTAGCCAACTTGGCCAGCAGTCGACTTGCCTCAACCACATTCTCCGGCAGCTTCATTCGGTAGTGTTTTTCAGCTGTCGCAGTTGAATGAGTGAGGTAGTCAGCCACCGACTTTTCCATATCATTCATACTTTTTGTGGCCGTCACAAACACTCTGCGCGCCAACTGACTTGACACCTCCAGTACTTTGTACCTGAAATACACGTTTAAACAACGTTTAAATACGAGAGCCGACACATATAATAAGAAAAGTCTATTGGAGAAGGAATGGGTTGCGACAGATAACTTACTTTGACTGCAGCCGTGTCAGGTCATTGCAGGGGTTGTAAATTAGCCTCCCTGTGCTGGAGATGAAAAATCGATGCTGCTCTCCCTCTTCTTCTTCTTCGTCACTCTTTTGTGTCTTTTTGGCCAGGAATTGTGGCCTCACCAGGCTAAAATACATAGTGAACCACTGTTGGCAGACATAGAAGAGGGATGAAGATCAAATTCAACAACACATCAAGACGGGGGGCAACCGCCATTCCGACATGCCGCCACTCCGACATTAGGCCCTAATTGTCGGAATGGCAACATTTTACCCTTTAATAAACGTCCCATCATTCCGACAATTTTCGTCTCCTAAGGTCGGAATGGTGGTATTTTTTTCTTTTTTAAACGTGTTGCCATTCCGACAAATCTTTTAAAAGCCTACCCCAACCCCCTCAAAAAAATAAATAAATAAATAAAATAAATAGGCCTAACACGATTTTGCACTAATGATATGCCGGCGCAAAATAGCAGTTTGTCCAGTGCATCTCATTAAAGCACACAGATTGGTCAGATAATTCAAACGGCAGACGATTTCAAAGCCTCAGATTTTAAGCAGAGAGACTCCACAACCTCGTAAACCAACAAAGGAGGAGATAGGCCTTGAACGGGAAGCAGACCGTGCTTTCAATCACACCCTCCGAACCCACTTGTTGCACTTTAGAAAATATAATTCAGGGGGAAAAAAGGCTTACAAACATGGACCAAAACGGCTCCAAAATACGCACAAAAATCCAAAAGAAACGAAAATTAACTAAAAGATTAAAGCAGAAGTAAGTGGTCCGGTCGTTTTCGCTAATGCTGCGTTCCAGGCAGGCTTTTGAAATCGTAAATTACAGCTTCAAGTCACAACTTACGACTTTGTAGCGTTCCAGGCAACCCACTCGTGTTTTTCCGACCTGTTTTACCGGTGAAAGTCACTATAACGGCCACTCGTAACTTCTGACCGGTGAACTCGTACCAGATCGAACTGGTGCGACTTCACGGTCGGAAAAATACGAGTTTCCTTGAACGCACCATAACAGTCCTCGTCCCTACGTCGCCACATTCACGGCGTCCCTTGGCTGCACACACAGCCCTGCATGCCGTTCTCTCTCCTCATTGGATAAAAACTGTAGGATACGATAAATGTTTTCTCCTGGGCTCAGAGCAGAGCAGAGTGACTGACAGACCCGTGTTTCAGTCCAAACACTCTATGTAAGTGATTGCTGTCGGAAGATATAACTATTTAAGACTTATATTAACACAAATATATCACTTACTTCTGCTTTAACTAAACAGGTCGGTGTTTTACGCATGCCTCTGTGCGTCTGGCACACGCGTCTTGGAGCTCTCCCACATTGGTTTGTGAATGAAAACTATATGTTCAGCTCCCCTTACATGTGAAATTTATTATTTATTATTTTTATTATTATTATTATTATTATTATTATTGCTGTACGAGTCAAATACGACGCAGACGCTCGAAATGTTGTCTTTTGAATTAAAAAATATATACATATATTTTTCAACTTCGGGAGAAGACGGTGTTGAGTTCTCTTTCTGCCTCATATATGGACAGTGCCATGGATTTATCGGTGAAGAGTGAACTGCTGATATTTTGTAGTGCTGAACTATGACCAAGCGCGCTGTCCGCTGTCTCAGTGCTGAAATGAATGACAGCATGTCACTGCCCGAGAGAGAGAGAGAGAGAGAGAGAGAGGCTCTGACTCTTTATTTTCTTTTTTCCATGGACCAGCTTTCCTGCTTGTCTGTTGATTACTGTTCGCAACGAAATGTCTTTTTACATGTAAGCTGAGCTGAACAGGCAGACGCACAGTGGCATGCGTAAAACACATATTTTGACTACTTCATGCTGTTGCTATTTTTTTTTAAAGTTACCTTTCGTTTCCTTTGGATTTTTGTGCGTATTATGAAGCTGGTCCATGTTTGTAAGCCTTTTTACCAGGAGTAAATTCCCCCAAAGTTGCAACAACTTGTAGTGATCCACTGGGTTTAGCCTGGCCAGCTGAGGTAGATGATTTGCAGGTTTGCTCCCCAGGTTTTCATTGTGTATTAGGACAGGAAAATGATCAATTATCCTTGTGGTCTGCGCACGGGGACGTGCGGACCTGTAATGAATGAATGAATGAATGTTTCTTTTTTGCTGTAAGTTGTGTGCGTAATGCGTAAAAGTGCATTAGTGGGACTGAGGCTTTAAATGGGGAAGTGACGTGGTGAGAGGTAGTGATGGGATCGGCAGTTCTTTTGACTGTACTGAATCACTAGAATCAGTTCCTTAACCCATTTAGGCCTAAAACGCCTGGAAAAAATGCCTGTAAAACCTATGGACGATTTTAAAATAACCCCCTAAAACCTGAAGTTTTTCTGGAAATTCAACATAAGTGTCAACGCCTACTAAATAATTGATTTCTCAGGCTCTGTAGCAGATAGAAATGAAATTCAAAAAGTATTTGAGAGCTTATACCTGTGGCTTTCATGAGAAGTTGAGTTTATTTGTCCAAACCTTCAATAAAGTTTTTTAAAAAATCAACAAACTCAGCAAATTGAGAAAAAAAGGCTTTTTCGCCTTTATTGAACAGGAGAGTTGACAGGAAATGGCAGTGAGAACCATAGCCTCAACACATGGGGCTAAACACTGCCCCAAGCAGCACTATTTTCAATCAAAATGTAAAAAAATAAAGTGTCAGTACAAGAATAAGTGCCTGGGATTGGGCAGTGAGGTAGTTCAGGAACCAGCACATTTTCCAGAGCTTGTCATCTCTGTTCACATCTGCTGCCTGGTTGTTCTGGAGGTGTAGATACCTGAAAAAATATAGACACAGGTAAGCTACCTTGGATGAAAGCATAATATAAAACATAATATTCATATAAAACATAATATTTATATATTCATATAAAACACAATATTCATAATTCTCATGTGTTGTGACTATGTGACATGTAGGCTACTGTCTATATTGTAAATTACATTGGACTGTAAGCTACTGTTTACAGTTGAATAAAAATCCTATGCATAATAGGCCTACCATCTATATTGAAATTACATTGGACTGTAAGCTAACGTTACTGTTTATACTAGTACTGTATGTGATGATGACTGAATAAAAATCCTATCCTTCCGTATGTCTTTCTTCCTAAGATAGGAAGAAAGACATACGTTAGGAAGAAAGACATACGGTAGCTCTCATTAGCCTACTGTAATAATAATAAACAATAATAAATACCTCCATCGGTGATCGGTGTTGCATCTGCAGGTGACTTTCGCCCCTGGGGTGCGGTTGAATCGCCTTCGAGGATTACGTTAGGGTGGTAATTATTCGTCCTACTCGGTTTCAAAACCTACAAAATCATCGTCCTCATCTTCGTCGTCTAAAAACATATTCTTCGTCCATAAATACCGGTCAATTGGTTCCAAGGGTTCAAAGTCCGGATCAGCAATAAAACTGAGTGAATAGTTTTCATCAAGATCGCTTTTTTCACTCACTTCGGAGCTCCCTCCGTCTTCCGCCATGATTTCAAAGTTTTTTTGTTTTTTTTTAAAGTCCCATGTGGCATTGCGACGCTCCTACGTGTATTCTGATGCATTTCATTGGCCAAGAGACCGGAAATAGGCGGAAAAAAACTACAAAGACTACAAAATGACGTATCCGCTTTCCCGGTTTGAAAGGTAGAATGACGCAACAGCGCCCCCGGTTTTAATGGTAGAAATGCGGTAATGCTGTCCCGGTCTAAATGGGTTAAAGCAGAAGTAAGTGGTCCGGTCGTTTTCGCTAATGCTGCGTTCCAGGCAGGCTTTTGAAATCGTAAATTACAGCTTCAAGTCACAACTTACGACTTTGTAGTGTTTCAGGCAACCCACTCGTGTTTCTCCGACCTGTTTTACCGGTGAAAGTCACTATAACGGCCACTCGTAACTTCCGACCGGTGAACTCGTACCAGATCGAACTGGTACCACTTCACGGTCGGAAAAATACGAGTTTCCTTGAACGCACCATAACAGTCCTCGTCCCTACGTCACCACATTCACGGCGTTCCTTGGCTGCACACACAGCCCTGCATGCCGTTCTCTCTCCTCATTGGATAAAAACTGTAGGATACGATAAATGTTTTCTCTTCGGCTCAGAGCAGAGCAGAGTGACTGACAGACCCATGTTTCAGTCCAAACACTCTATGTAAGTGATTGCTGTCGGAAGATAATACTATTTAAGACTTATATTAACACAAATATATCACTTACTTCTGCTTTAAAATGAGTCGTTCAAAAAATTCGTTCACCTAATCACCCCCCCCCCCCCCACCCCCCCCCCCCCCCCCCCCGTCAGATGTTACAACCCCCCCCCCTCTCTGTAAGGGACGGTGAAAAAAAAAATAAAAAAAAAATCCCGCGAATATCTGTACTGTACACTCTACGTCCCCTTTCCTTTTTTTTTTAAATATATTTTTTATTTATTTTTTTTATATTACTACACAGTGAACACGAGTCCTCTGTGCACAGTACATTCACTTAACATGACGCTACACAGCTCTGTGCATGCAGTACCAGGCAGTGAGTGACACAGCGCCACATTCAGCACAGTACGTGAACCTGAATCACGTCTGCAGCAGCAGTTCTCTGGTGCAGGTTCGCGAATCACCAGTGAGTGACTGAGTAACAGCTTCTCCAGCGGCAGTTCTCTGTGTCTGCAGTAGGTTCGCGTATCATGAGTGAGTGAGTGGCAGCGCAAACCTGAATCACCGTGTCAGTACGTTCGCAAACGACATGGAGTGAATGGGCGGCCTCAGCCCCCAGTACATGCAGTGAACGACGTGTACAGAGAGTGAACTGGAGCTCTCAGCCCCGACTGTCAGTGAACGCATCACTGAACATGCACCGTTCCCTCGCAATGAGAGTCTCCGCCACCAGATTCGCAGGTCATTCAGTGATTCACAGACCACACAGCAGTTCCACTGTCGGCCTGCACGCTCGCTGCTGAGCTCAACTACTGAACTGAGAAAGGAACGAATCAGGTCAGGAAGTGATTCTAGTCAGTACGTTCACTTAAATAATTCGTTCCTTCGAACGAATCACTCGCGAACTACACAACACTAGTGAGAGGGGAGTAGAGTGAGACACAGTCGGCGTTTGGACAGCTGGCGTGGCGGCAATTCCAAAGCGGCATAGTGGATTATTTTTCCCGGTGGATTACCCTGTGGCAGAGTCCTGCATCGGGTCGGATCCCCGCGGGTATCCGACGGGTACCCCGCAAAAACGGTGTTCAACGGGTGGATAAGCTGTCTTGTGAAAATTCACGGGTCGGGCACGGGCGGAACTCAAATGAACACGGGTGGGTACGCGGGTGTATGTGTAGGCCTACAGAGGAAAACTCACGCGCAGCTGCATGAACCAGCGTAGCTAATCTTTTTTTTTTATCACTCACGGCAACAACAGAGCAGCATCTTGATGTAAATAAACGATCTTTGGCCGCTCGTGTGACCGCTCACAGCTTTCCCTGGAGTTTAGCCTGTCATGGCTTGACTTCTCAGCTTCTGGGTAAGCTACAAACACACAGATGGGATCAATGTAAAGGCTGAAGTGTCCTGCTTTCATTAAAAAAAGAATTACGTCGCTATCATTCTCCGTTCCGGAAATAGCCGCGAAAGAGTACAGCTCCCCCCTCTCTCTTTTCTTTTCTTTTTTCTTTTTTCTAAAGAGTACGGCTGTACCCCCGTTATCGCCGGTGATGACGGCGAAAAGAAAAAAAAAAACGGAAACACACACACACACACACACACACACCCTAACCACCGCTCGGAGTAACGCACATTTCCTTATGGAAATTAAAGCCTTGTCGGAATGGCGGGACGAAACTGTCGGAATGGCAGGACGTTTGCATGTCGAAATGGTGACATGTCTGAATAGTAGAATGGCGGTATGTCGGAGTGGCAGCATGTAACCATCAAGACCCATTCAATAGAATTTCAATTCACCAACTCTTCCTCTTGTGTCAGAGCAAATGTGGCCACTTGCTGCGCAGCTGTTTTGTGCTATTTCACTCCTACTACAGCGTAGCCCTGCTCATCCTGCCATCGGGCAACCCACTCCTGCACCTGCACATGATAAGGATATCAGTTCAATTGATAAGGATGATGAGAGACACCAGGAGAAATTGACCAACAATGAAGGTGACAACGGTGCCGCCATACTCACAGTCAGATGTTCCACCACTCCTGGCCTTTGGAGGTGTTTTTATGTGACCACAGCCTCCAGATAGTAAAGGATCAGCCTGCCATCTTTAACGTGCTGGGGTCTCATTTATAACCGTTGCGTACGCACAAAACGGGCCTGAAAGTGGCGTACGTGACTTTCCACGCCAAGGTTGTGATCTAATGGTGGCCATGGTGATTTAATTCAACAGCGTTATTTTGCATCGGACTGGTGTTTCAGAAACATCCTCTTAGAATCTAACTTAAAATTCTAAATCAAAATTCCCTCTCTATATTTAATCACCACCGTCTCTCCGTCATATTGTCCGCTCCCAGAGCGCAGGAGGAGGAGAGGACGCCGCGGCTGCATGGGATAAATACATGGTGTAAATAACTATATGTTCCTATGGGTTACATGCTGCCACTCCGACATACCGCCATTCTACTATTCAGACATGTCACCATTCCGACATGCAAACGTCCTGCCATTCCGACAGTTTCGTCCCGCCATTCCGACAAGGCTTTAATTTCCATAAGGAAATGTGCGTTACTCCGAGCGGTGGTTAGGGTGTGTGTGTATGTGTGTTTCCGTTTTTTTTTTTTTTTTCATGTTTTAAGACGTGTACAGATGTGATACAGTCAGTGAAAGCTTAATAAATAAACAAACACAAAGTCTCGCCATTTACAATCACACACTCCGATGTCAGTTTGTAATAATTTCCCTTACAATAAGGATATAAGGGGAACTGGCCAGGGGTTAATTTGAGCCGGATCCTGCCAGAACAAGATCCGGCACCTCTTAATTTTGGCCTCCCTGTGTTCCGGTACTTATTTGGGCAGATCCGGCACCTCTCATAAAAAAAAATGTTTAAAAAAAATATATAATATGTATCATACCTGCAAACTAGTCACCTTTCGGCTATAATCGCCGTTTTTCTGGTCAACTGGGTCGTTTACGTGAATCGTGCAGAACCGGGGAGTTTTTCAAAGGGGGGGGGGGGGGGGGGGGGGGTGATAGAGTCTTGATAAACATATCGGACAGCTTTTATTTTGAAACGACACGCGGGAAGTTATCTGATGTATCGGTGGAACGCAGAAAACTATGATGACAGGCGCCTTGGATAAGCGTGTGTGTGTGCATCGGGGCCATTCAGCTGTAGCGTCTTTTGCTCACATACTTTCAATGTGGGCGCGAGTTATGCACGCGGCGTGCCGCACATTCGCCGTGCTTGTTTTTTCATGCACGTTCGCGGCACACAGCTCCATACCTGCTTCTACCGCTGGTGTTCTGTCAGACCGGTTCTGCTCCGTTTGAAAGGCGAAGGAAGAACCTATGTGGAAAGACGTGATACACACTCATTTTATGTGCTGTGATTTTCAACCCCCAGGCTACATACAATGCTGTGAAAAAGTATTTTCCCCTTCCTGATTTCTTACTCAAACTTGTTATTAGTCATCAAACAACTTTTAATAGCCTAGACAAAGATGACCGAAGTACGGTAAATATAAAATGCACATTTTAAATTATGATTTCATTTATTAAGGGGAAAAAAGCTATGCAAACTGGGGTCATTCCTATGTTCCCTCATTTCTAACTTTTGTTGTCACTGAAAATTAGGCCCTATGTTCCCTCAGCCCTTTGGTCCCACCATTGGTTGGGTTTAGGCAATGAAGAAAGGAGTTGGTTAAGTTTAGTAAAAAGGCCAGGTAGAGGCTAGACAGGCCAGATAGATAGAGTCCTGATAGGTAGAGAGAGTCCAGAGGGAACATAGGGCTGAGGGAACATAGGGCTGTGGGAACATAGGCACGCTCCCATGCAAACCTACCTGATCCTATGTGAAAAAGTAATTGCCCCCTCTTGTTAAATCATGAACTAACTTTGATAAACCTTTTTATTTTTTTTGGAAAGCTGGTTCAATTTCACTCTTCACATCCAGGCTCCAGTGATCCATGGTGAGAGCCTTTATCCACTAATGGAGAAATCTTGGAACAGTGGTGAAAACCTTCCCAAGATGGCTGCCCCATCAAAATATTATACAAATAAATAAAAACATTGTGTGACAAATCTGCAAAAAAGTAAGAAATCAGGAAGGGGGCAAATACTTTTTCACAGCACTGTATTTAATGGAGGGGGGACAATACCTGATATTCTCAGCTGTAAACAGTAGGCTAAATATAATCATAGAAAGCTGAAAGCCACAGGTCATGTGGTCATCCAAACTGATGCATAATCTTTAGTCAAATAATGTGAACATTTTCTGCAGCTGACCCCACCTGATTGAGGTGTACTTATTCTCTCAAAGCTGTCTTTTTAATGAGAGATTTGCTCTCTGTTTAACTGGGAACACTCCAAAAAGCATAACTTGCATATTAAAATCACAAAAATTTTCTCCCGGGGGGGGGGTTTGGTTTGGTTTTTCGGACCTTGTCACCTTTTTTACTCTCTGGAGTTTGCAGGTCTGATGTATATATTAATTTACAGAACAGATCCCCATAAATCCATGGGGCGCATGGCGTCTGTCCGACTACCCATTTCTCCGACCATACATTTCTTTATTTTTGCGTCCATTAGTCCGACCTCCCACTTCTCCGACTTAAGTAGCCCTAACCCTTAACCTTACCCTAAACCTAACCTTAACACTGTAGAATGAGTAGTCGGAGAAATGAGCCGTCGGACTTTTGGGCAGTCGGACTGGTGTATGCTCCCCAAATCCATGTTGTTTATTAAGATTTAAAGTCATTTGAAAGAGTCGGAGATCTGTTGAAGTTGACGCACTGACCGGCCCGTATATAGTTTCGCTTTTACCGTGCTGTGCACTGCTGCACTCGCCCTTTCCTCTCTCTCTCTCTCTCCCCCCTCTCAGTCTGTTTCTGTGTGTGTGCGCGTGTGTGTGTGTGTGTGCGTGCGTGCCAATAACGGCGAAAGAGCGTTATGCGGAGATGAATGAATGGAACGATATTGCTGAAAAATCTATTCGTGGCGGACGTAATTAATTTGAAACTGTGGGAAACACTGGCCGGAGCAACAGGCGGGGACCCTGGCATCAGCCCGCTGACAGCAGGGAGATTCAGAAGAAGAGGAGAGCGCAGTGAGCGGAGAGTAGTGTGGGACGTCCAGCGACAGGTCAGGGATGGGATGCACAACTGTTTGGACAGCAGCTCAGTTCAAGGTGAAGCAGACTTATTACCCCTGGCTTCTTATGGAAAATTAAGGTTTTGCTGCACAACTGAACTGAGCATACTGTCTATTAATAGGTCGCCGTGCCAATCTTTGAATAATAGGAAGATTTGTGTGATTTTTTATAAGCTCTTTTTTTTCTTCTTTTTACAAGTTAGACCTGTTGAGAAAATTCCTGACTGTAAAGCACCGCCTGTGGTGATGTGGGCATTTGCCTGTGCCTAAAATAATTTCAAGTAAACGTCATAACATGGATAGCCTATTATTTGAAATTGAGGCTTGTGTCCCACAGCATGTCCCCCCCCGACCCCGACGTGCGCCGCATACGTTCCGGGACCTCTGCCCGTCTCGTCGTCCCCGAGCTGTCATGTGTACTTTGAGTTCCGGCACCTTATGATTTACAAATTAAGCACTGGAACTGGCACAACGCAGTCCTGCTGCAGGCGGACCTAAGCTCGCGCTACTGGTGCGTCCAGGGAAGCAATAAACAAAGTCGCTACGCCAGGAATACACTGGGAACGGCCGCGACGCGATACGTAAGCGGAGTGGAGTTTTTTAACTGCTACACCAGGCACGGACGCGACGCGACACGGCTTCACTGTTTGTTGTTGCAGCTGATCAGCTTCACCTTGTCAAGCCTGCAGTAAATGAGTGCACTTTATGCATCTCAACACATTTTTACATCCTTCCTGTTAAAATGGATTGACAGTACCTTTTTCACAGGTAATCTGCTGACTATGTAGGTTTGCAAGTGCAGACTATATTAAATGGTATCAATTAACTGTTTAACTACACGATCATGGATCCACAATGTAAAGAAAACAAACCCCATAATGTTGCACTGCTACTGGCTTTGCCTCTGGTACATGAGACATTTATTTTAATCACTTTTAAACGTAATATATTCGTTTTTTACACAGTTCTCTGTAGTTTTCTAAATAGACTCGGCGCGAAAAAGAAGAGAAACGCCGCGCGACGGCCGCTGGAGCGCGCGTCGCTCACATGGCCGGTGGAGGAGCTTCCATTGACTGAATGGGCACGAGCTGCTGCGGCTGTCGCGCAACGTAAGTTTCGCGTCGCGGCCGTTCCCAGTGTATTTCACTGAACTCAAAACGCGCCCATCACAGGCGGCATATAATAAACTATTACACACAGATCAACAGAACCTGAAAGCCCTCTCCCCTCCCGCTGTCCATTAAGTCCGAGTCCCAGCCGTCGGAATGAGTGTGTATGTGTGTGGGTGCGCGAGCGCACAGTCACTGTCCGTGCCGGCGTGTATGTGTGTGTGCGGGGGTGCTGTGTCTCTCGCTCTCCTCCCCTCTCATCACGTCACTTCCCCATTTAAACCCTCGGTCCCACTAATGCACTTTTACGCATTACGCACACAACTTAGAGCAAAAAAGAAACATTCATTCATTTATTAAAGGTCCGCACGTCCCCATGCGCAAACCACAAGCATAACTGATAATTTCCCTGGCCTAATACACAATGAAAAAAACCTGGGGAGCAAACTACCCCAGCTCCAATAGACTATGGCCAGGCTAAACCCAGTGGATCACTACAAGTTGTTGCAACTTTGGGGAATTTACTCCTGGTAAAAAGGCTTACAAACATGGACCAGGACAGCTTCATAATACGCACAAAAATCCAAAGGAAACGAAAGGTAACTTTAAAAAAATAGCAACAGCACGAAGTAGTCAAAATACGTGTTTTATACATGCCGCTGTGTGTCTGTCTGTTCAGCTCCGCTTACATGTAAAATGACATTTCGTAATCAATAGACAAGACGTCCGTTGTCCATGCTCACAATCATTACAACAAACGAAATGATTCACAGCAAATCATTTGGTGATTTGAAAGCCTATCAAAAAACTCTCTCCCTCTGCACCGAGCAAAACTTCACTTCCCTGCCTGACACTTCTTTCTGTAATTTTGATGCATTTTTGTTATTACCAGTTTCCATCAATTTGTATCATTATTACAGCAGCAAAAGGAAATGTGCAATAGTAAATCAGTCCCTCCAGGAATTCGCGATGTTGCGATCGCAACAATTAACGCAAATTCAGCCAATCCCCGCGAATTTTTGCGATCTTGCAATTTTGTACAATCACCGCAACTTTTCCGCAAATTGGACCAATCGTCGGTGCTTTCCACGAGTTACACAGCAGAGAGTGCGAGTCTGGACGGAGCGGTGGTTGAAAGTGAGTCCACGGAGGAACAGCGTGGCTGGGCTGACGGCAAGAAACTTGATACAACGTGCACAAAGTGATAAGTAAAGGAACACAAGCTGAGTTGAACGTGTTGAGTGTGTGAGCTGTCCTGGTTGACCACCCGAGGCTGTGTCCCCCCCGCAGCACTCGCCGAGGGGGAATCCAGTGAGTGCGCCACTGCAGGGCCGGAGCGGAGCAGCCGGCGGCCAGGTGCCCCTTCCCCCATCCTAAGGCCCTGGCCCTGGACTTGAGTAGCCACCCTCCCCTTTTTATTCAAAAACTGGACTGTTTTAATAAAACAGTTCTTTTACCACGATTTTTAAACAGACATTTTAATTAAAAGTAAAACAACTTTAAACTCTATATAATTTTCCTGTGCCTTTCTTAACAAGTGGAAAATTGCTGGTATAACATGACATCACATTAATTTGTGACATTTCAAAATTTTCAATTTTCCTTTGATTTTTAATTATTCAGAACAAAACTGCAACTTTTTTTTGCAACTTTCGCTGTCTCCCGCAATTTAATCGCAACAAAAGCACTTAAAACATCGCAACATTCACCGCAATTTTTTCAAAATGTGGCCGCAAATTCAGGCATTTTAGGCCGCAACAATCACAAAAAAAGCCCGCGAAATCCTGGAGGGACTGGTAAATCATATGCATTAGGTTGCGCATCTCTCCCTCTCTCTCGGGCGGTGACACGCTGTCATTCATTTCAGCACTGACACAGCGGACAGCGCGCTTGGTCATAGTTCAGCACTACAAACTACTACTACTGGGGTAGGCTTTTAAAAGATTTGTTGGAATGGCAACACGGTTAAAAAATACCGCCATTCCGACCTTAGGGGACGAAAATTGTCAGAATGATGGGACGTTTATTAAAGGGTAAAGTGTTACCATTCCGACAATTAGGGCCTAATGTCGGAGTGGCGGCATGTCGGAATGGCGGTTGCCCCCCGTTCCTATGATACTGTGTGAACATATGATCGAGAGTCAATTAAATCTCAAACCCTGGAAGAAAAAAAAAATCCAGTAATCGTTCCCACAATTGTTACATTGTTTTCTTGTTATCAAGAGAAGTGTCATGTTTGATCATTCCTCAGAATGTAACTGATTCCGCTAATCATTCAAAGTTTTATCGATCAGTCTAATTACTGTAAATGTATGAATACAGCGGTGAGCCCCGTGCGTAATGCTGCACCACGGCACCGCTGGAGGAGAAAAGAGGGAGAGTGAGACCATGATGAATGGTTAATAACTCGTTTCAGATTAGAACTGTTGTCATTGTTGTAAATGTGCCGAACCGGGTCCAGCATGTGAGAGGGCAGCGCACCAAAACAACACCGCGTGCGCTCCGTGCCGCTGACGCCGTTAACAGCTGCAGCAACACGTCATGTTGTCACTTTCACACCTGCAGCTAATTTACAACACCGACAGAACAAGGGCACGTCAGGCTCATTGACATGCAGATCGCATTCATGTGGTGGTTTGCATTGACCATCTACGGTTAAAACAGGGCGTGTACAGGGCGGAACGTGAAGCGGATTCAGCTGCGCACACTTGTAGGAACTCTCTGATTTATAAAAGGAAGTTTGCTTAGAAGTGTGCGTACGCAGGGTTTTATAAGTCTGAATATTTACTGGCGCACGCAAAACTTGGCTTTTGGGCGTACGTACACTTTTAGTAACGATCCCACGCACAGTTTCATAAATGAGACCCCAGGTCTCCAGTCCTCTTCGGGTGAAGCTTACCCAAGGCTGCGGAGAAGTCTTTCTTCGCAGCCCCTGAGTACTGCCAAAGAGCCGTGTGGTGTGAGAGTTTGCTTCTCCAGCAACCTGTCATATCTATACAAAAAGAGATAGGATTAATCAAGGCAAGGCAATTTTATTTGTATAGCCCATTTTTACAAACAGTTTGTCTCAAAGGGCTTTACATGGCATCGTAGCAACATCCTCTGTCCTTAGACCCTCACATCGACTGAGGAAAAACTCCATAGAAAACCCTTTTAACAGGGAAAAATCGGAGAAACCTCAGGGTGAGCAACAGAGGAGGGATCCCTCACCCAGGACGGACAGACGTGCAATAGATGTTGTTACAGACAAGACAGTTTAGAGGAGAGGAGAGGAGAGGAGAGGGCTCTGTGTAACCAGATGTGTGTCCCCAGCAGTCTAAGCCTATAGCAGCGTAGCTATAAAATGGTTCAGAGCTACCTGAACCAGCCCTAACTAAAAGCCCTGTCATAAAGGAAGGTCTTAAGTCTAGACTTAAATGTAGTTAGAGTGTCTGCCTCTTTGACCCATGGAGAGAGCTGGTTCCACAGTAAAGGAGCCCGGTAACTGAAGGCTCTACCTCCCAGTCTGTTTTTAGAGATACTGGGAGTCACTAACAGACCTGCATTCTGGGAGCAGAGTGCTCTGGTGGGACAGTAAGGAATGATTAGTTCTTTCAGATAATATGGAGCTTTATCATTAAGAGCCTTATAAGTCAGCAGAATGATTTTGAAGTCTATTCTAAATCCTACAGGAAGCCAGTGGAGGGAAGCTAAAGTGGGAGAGATGTGCTCTCTCTTCCTAAAGGCCCTTTCACACCGTGGACGTAACGAATTTATGACACGAAATTGCGAAATATTCGCGGCCAAATATTCCGCATCAAAACCATTCACACCGGCGGCGACACGAATATGCGACAGATGTGACGATTAAATTCCAAAGTTTCGCTTTGCGACGGGTGGTTCCTCGCCTCCACGTCACGTCTTCAATCTGTTAATTATCCCTCACGTCGCTATGCCACTGTTGTCTTGTTACCAACTTTACTCAACACAGCAGCTCACTGTCTGATCACTGATCAATATCTGATCACTGTCCTGACAGTATGAACACACTCTATTGCTATTTCTCCTCCCCCTGTCACTTACTCCCCCTCCTCCTCTCCTCTCTCCTCCAAGACACAGGTTATTTACATTGTTTACATTAGCGGCCAAGCACGTGTCCATGCGCCTGTGTGTGTGTGTACGTGCGGTGCGACCGTACGCCAGAGAGACGGCAGGTGGAGGGGCTGACTGGCAGAAATGAGAGCAAAGATGGTGAAACGCTAAAAAAAAAAAACTTTTTTCCTGTGAGAGACTGTGGCGGGCCGAGACTGTGTGGCCACCGTCTGTTATGGGAAACAGCTGTCTGTGTTCTGACGTGAGGGATGTGACATGGCTTACCTCCTTTTCACACCACATGATTGGTTGATGCGTTTATTCGCCGGGCAAAGCTCAGAAAAATCGACCTAGCTCCGAAAAAAAAACAATGTCGGATTTTCGCCGCAACACATTCGCGGTCGGTGTGAAAGGACCCGTGATGAAAACCGGGGTTCGAAAAAAAATATTAATGCGCGAATTATTCGCACGAAAAATACGTCTCCGGTGTGAAAGGGCCTTAACTCCTGTCAAAACCCTTGCTGTGGCATTCTGGACCAGCTGGAGACTTAAAGATGAATAGTAATTGCTTCTAGCATAACGGAGTTCTTTTTTATATATTAAAGCTGGCCTGTGGAGTTTATACATATAAAACAATGTCCGTTACATTGCAGCCACTGCCAAACGACTTATCAGGATGATCATTGAACGCATCTCCACCACACAAGAGTCCCTGGTTTACCCAGGAGCGCAATTGCCTCTGAGGAGCGACTTTCCCGCACTGTCGCACAGGGAATTACGCATGCAACGCAACACGGGCAGCGTGGAGTCTCTCATCTGTGAAGAAATCTGTAGGGGAGGGTACATGTATTTCATTATTTACATATAAGTATTTGGGCGCTTTCACACCTGCAGTTGTTCCGATTCAGCAACTGAACAGATACAACTGTAGCGTTCTTTTTTCTGGACCGTTTGTGTTCACATTGCATGATTCTAAAGCGGTACAGCGCTTTGCACTGTGGAAGCGCCATAGCAACGGCCCATAACAACAACCCATTAGCTGAGCAGCAATGGCAACAATGAACTGCGGGCTGACTTGGAGCAGTCAGGAGGTTTAAGGGATAGTTCACCCAAAATTCAAATTTCACTCATTATCTACTCACCCTCATGTCGACTAAGAGCTATGAGAAACCAACGTGTCTAACACATTGTATTGCTCAAAATTAATCTCCAGTGTACTATTTTCTCTCTCGTTTGCCTTGAAAGGGGTGCAAGTTGGCGGTATTCTGTAAAATGTGCACGTTTTGTTAGTTTTATCAAAATGATTAGTGCAACTAACAGCACAAAAAGACATGATCACGGCCCTTGCTGCTGTCTTTCTGCAGGCGACATGCGCAGTAGAATGTCAGTGACGTAGACGTATAATCCCTCTATATAAATGCCTTTATCATGCCACTCACCTCCTGCTTGAAATTATTGTTGTCCAGGTCTCTCTTCAAATGAAGAGCAAAGTCCTTTAGCAGCGCATGGTCTAGTGCAGGCATCACCAAATGGCGGACCTCGGTCCGGACCCGGACCGAGTGGTGGTTCGATCCGGACCCGAGACCAATCTCTAATAAGTTAACATTTTCCTGGAGCATTTTTTTGGACAGTGGGCTCAGCTATAGGTCAATACGGCAGCTTCACTCAATTGAGCCAATCAGATCGTTTGTTTACCCTGCGCGGCCAGCGCGTCCGAGAGGGAAAGAGAAAGGAGACGGAGATGACAGCATGTCTTGCTCCAAAATTTTAAAAAGTTGATGCTGAAGTCAAAGGCGAGCCGCCGGTGGGATTGTGGCCACCGCCGCCGCCGCCTTGGTTAAGCATGTGTGTGTGTGCGTGCGTGCGTGCGCGTGGGGGCCGTTCAGATGGGTCTCTTGTTGCGCGCACAAGCCCATTACTTTTATGTGCGCTCACAACCGAAAGCGACGCCGTAGCGGTGTGTATACGGTGCAACGTGCTTGTTTCCTGCTTCTCCGCCGGTGTTGTGTCAGACCCCGGTTCTCCCTTGGTCTGTAAACTTTTTCACGCGGAGCTCTGCCCCGTTTGAAAGGAGAAGGAAGCTCGTATGCGGGAAGACGTCGCTTCAGAGATGTAGAATGTGTGTTATAGAAGAGAAACACCTATTTCAGGACTACTGACTTGTATCACCAGAACAGAACAGACATATCCTGTGATTTTCAGCCTCCCTCCATATTTAATGGAGGGGGACAATACAATGACAGTGTAGCTATCAAGATGCTTTTGACACCTTGGCCTCAAAAAAAGAAAGGAAAAAATAAGCACCAAAAAAATAATTTATTCTGTCTTGTTCTCTTTAATTGAAATAACAGGCCTTAAATTAATTTGCCTGGGGGCTACTTTTATTCATGGTAAAAAAAAATTTAAAAAAAGCTAGTTGTTTACTATAGGCTACAAGTGCACTATGTTAAATGTTTCCTGTGTTGAAAATTGACAATAGATATGAAAATGCACTTCGTTGATTTTATTTATTTGACATAGGGATAGGCTAGCTTATAAGACACAATTTGGACTTTATAAGGTTCGGACCTTTCACTTGGATGAAAGTTTAGTAACTGGACCTCAATGAATTTTAATTGAATACCCCTGGTCTAGTGAGTGCTTTTTGTAAAGGCCCTTCTCTGCCATTTTCCTTCTGTTATATAGTTTCCACTGCACCTGTGGGCTACCGTAATGTGCAAAAGAGCTTTGTTAAAATAAAAATAAAATACTTTGTGCTTCATGTGTCCACCCCTGATGGGCATCTCAGTGTTACAACGTAGCTCATGATGTTTCTGATAAACATCATGAGCTACAGTCACCACAATATGGCGGCGCTGCAGCTCCTTTATTAAACTAAAACATCAGATAAAATGTTAAAAAGTTGCAGACAAAGAAAACAAGTGATGCTTAAAGGATCATAGGGCAGGATTAATCAGAATGGCTAGTGACGCGACGGCCGCTGCGGGTAACTACAGCAACCAGCGAAGCCACCGCCACGGGAGCGCGCACAGACTCTTCACTGTTTAGCCGGGAGCGTGCCTATGTTCCCACTGGACTCTCTCTACCTATCTGGGCCCTCATTTATCAACAGTGCGTAGAAAAGGTTCTAAATTCTGTCGTAGGAATGAAATTTAGAATGTGTGTAAGTACAAAAAAATCCGTATTTATCAAACGTGCGGACACCGGTCGTACGCACACTAGTAAGTGATCAGTGATGATAAATCCCACCTGTTCCTAACTACCATGGTTAGGGTCATTTGCATTCAGAAACGCCCCCAATTGACCATATATGGTAGCAACAATCCCTTTAATAATGCGTGAATGGATTTTTTTTTCCCCACACCAAAATCATGGCAAAGAGGGCGGAGAAGAAGAGTTTCTCTGATACCGAGAGTTACCTGAGTTACTTGTAGGAGAAGTTGAATCAAACCAAAAAATACTGTTTGGAACACTAAATGCAGGTGTGACCAACAAAATAAAAAATGCTGCATAGGAGAAAGTAACAACTACTGTTAATTCTGTTGGGTCAGAGGAAAGATCACTGAGAAATAAAAAAGCTGTCTTTTATATGAAGGTAGATTTGTGTCTTTATTCTTCAATCAAAAGATCTATTTTCAATAAAAAAAACATTCACTTCAATAATAAAAAAAAACATTTTCAATCAAAGAAAAACTGTTTTTTTTTTAAATTGAAAATATATTTTTTGATTGAATAATGACACAAATCTACCTGCATACTTTTATAGCTTGTCACACCAATCATTCAAAATGTCTGCTAAATTACTAATTGAGAATTTTTTAAAATTAGGAAACAGGGAACATGTGTGAAGTTTGAGATTGCTGAACACTGTGACTCCTCCACTGGGTTCTATTTGTAGTTTCACTGTTCTACCACTAGATTTTGTGTGTACGCATGGTCAGAGTTGTGCTTAAATTTACGCACGTTCCTAAGCACAAGTAGGGTGAGTGTACCTATTAAGCCCACCAAATCTGCTTTTCAGCCATTTTTAATTTATACCACCCCAATTTAAGTGAAAACATTTTAGTTCAAATGATAGTCTAATGACTAATTTGAAGTGTCAATCATTCATTTATACCAACTTTTAATGTTTTTATTGTTTAATTTGTCAAAATATACCAAAAATCTGGCATGGGCTTAATGGGTACTTAATGTACCCTTTAAGCCCATGGGTGTTCCAAATAAGCCCACTTCATGATTTGTTGATAAATACATATATATATTTAAAAATCTTAAAAATCCAAAGTTATTCTATTAAAATATGTAATCTCTTAGCTCTCAATAGCTATTTTCATTTTGTCTCCACTCCTTTCCTTGGCCCTGTAAATGGCATTTGAAATAGGCATGATCGGCCTATTTGCTGTGTTGTCAACACCGAAAAAGCTTAACTTACAACATGTCTTCTTTGGAATGTAGCCAAAAAACTATTTAAGAACAAAATAAAAATTAGAATCGAAATTACTCTTCAGTACTTAAGCTTTCAATATCTGTTGTCATTTTGTCTGTATCTCTATCCTACATTATACAATTGGCATTTACATTTGGCCAAATTTTCTGGTCCAGCCAGCTGGTTGAAAGTGTTTTTATCTAGATTTCTGAAGACCCAATGACTGAGAGAAAGCAGTTTCCTGGTTCAATACTATTTTAAGGATAATAAATGAATCAATTTCAGTATTTACAACTAAACAAATAACTTTTTAAACATAAAAACACAGCTTAAATAGAAACAATTAATAAAATGAATGAATTGGCCGATGCAATATCACTAATATTTAAATTTGGGTATTTAATTATCTGAATTATGAAGCTGATTGATTAGGTGAGGTCAAAATTAGGCAGGAAAATGGTTCAAAAGTCGAAAGGAAGAAACTCTCCATTGAAACACAGCCAGTGGGCTTAAAGGGATAGTTCACCCTAGAATGATATTTCGCTCATTATCTACTCACCCTCATGTGGACTAAGGGCTGGAAGAAGTTTCAGAGTCCTCCGTCTCTTCTCTTCACTCACAAACAGAGCACAGACGCGTCAGAGAGAAGCGAGGTGACCGCAGCGCACACCTCATTTCTCCTGTGAGGAAGAAGAGGAAAAAAAGAAGCCCGTGGTCCGACCCGACCCAGTTATTGAATGTTTACATTTATTTAGAAGAAGTTTAATTGGTGCTGATTAAACTTGTAAATGAATGCTGCTCTGGATCGATCAGACCTATTTTAAACAGTGGCCAAACAACAGAACCATTTTATGATATTAGACTATATTTTCCATTTTTGCTGAGCATAAGGTTTGTTCTAAATTAAATAAAAGTCTGTCCCATACAGACGCGTGTCTCTCTAAACGGGTCCGCTCGGCGCACACACACACACACACTGTCAAAACATGGATGAATGAAACCTATCAACTTTGTATCGGCCGCGTTTTGTAGCCTATTTCTATCGAGGAAAAGTTATTTCAGGATATCCTATGTTTTATCGCCCAGCCCGAAAGTGACACAGGCTATTGCCCGTTCATTCACGAGAAATCATCCAGCAACACTCAATCAAAGAAGGTGGGGAATGAGAAATCTGTGGCACTACTCTACAGTAGTTCGCTCATTTTAAAAACACAGACGGGTGTGTTTGGAGCTGACGAGACTGAGGACCGAAAAAAGAGAGTGAGACGTATACTGTAGCTGCCGTAGTCACATTTTTCTCATTGAAAAACTATACTGTATTATTATTATTATATTGCATTGCCCATTCGTGTTCACTGCTCCGTGCTGCTGTCTTATGGAGGCGTCCTCCTGCTCACAGATGCCACCTGGCGGTTGTTTGGGCACATTGCAGCTTCTGGTGAAAACACAATTACTCCTCTACAAAAAATCTGCGTGACTCTCCCGTGATTCACGCGTGAATCTCGCGTGAAATCGTCCAAATGAAACTAGTACCCACTGTACCACCGATGCCAACCTGGAGAAAAGGCAGGTCACCCATGGCAACCTGGAGAAAAGGCTGGTCATGGTTTAGGGTACTTTGGTTTGCCCGTGTGATCGAGCAGTAAGCCCCCACGCCACGTCAAGGCAGTACCCATGTGGAGGTTGTTTTTTTTTTTGGCTCCCAAAAGGGTTTTTTTTTTGCTCCCAACAGGGTTTTTTTTTTTAATTGAAATAATACAAAAATAGAAAAATACAAAACAAATAAATATACAAATGGAACAAACACAACAAACTAAATCAAAGTCTTTGGAGCACAACCACTGGCCGCTTCTTCTTTTTGGGGGACAATAGTTTGTTTTTGACCCTCTTTGCAGTGCTTTGAGTTAGAGATTGAGACACCCTCTTCCTCGGGGACTTGTCCTTTGGAATAGAGAGAGAGCATACAATGAGCTGTTTGAATTTTAACTGTTTACTAATCAACAAACCATGTTGGGTGCTTTACCTCAATCTTGTCTGGGGATTTGTTGGAGGGTTCAGCGCAGGGGCCAGGGCTTGTGGCGGGTCCAGGGGTGGTGGACGGTGCCGCTGCACCCTGAGGAGAGGGGGAGCTGCTCTCGTCTACCACAGCAGACGCAGCAGATGAAGAGCTCTCTCACCTCCCTCGCTCTCCCCAGGGTCTTGTGGAGCGCATAAAAACACTCCTGCGTGGCCGCCGACTGACACATAAACTCCGAGATATTTTTTCTCGTCTCGGGATTTTTGTTGGTTTCGAAGTTCTACAAAAGAGCAAGTATTGCTTTGTTGAGAATGAGTTGAATTAACCATGTGAAAATCAAGTGTCAGGTGTCTGTATTACTCACGTAGGTCGACACGGCCGTCCTAAAGTCCAGCAGGCTTGGGTCCCCAGCCAGCCCCATCTCTGCCCACGCCTTCCTGACTAAGTCCTTAGCCTCCCCTCGGCCAAAGGAGCTAAAAAAAATAGGGGTTGGTGGCCACACAACTGCCCCTCAGTGTGAGCCACCTGTGGCACCAACCCATCTCCTCCGCCGTGAGGTACAGCTCGGCTTTCCCGTACTTGCGGGCCGTCTTGTGGTCTAGCACCTGCAAAAGACCGAGAAGACAGAAAGCATTCACAACATTTGTGCATTACGTTGATGAGGTAGCCGTTGGCATCGTCCCGGATGGCCTCTTTCACATTTTTGACAGTCATCTTTGTGAGCACCCCTGCCCGGTGTCCATATATTGATGACAGGTATGCCCCCAGGTAGCCAAAGAACCGGTACCTTGTCTGTGGGTGCTTAGGCGGTGCGGTTCATGTCATCTGAAATGAGAGTTAAAGAGAGAAGAGAATACTGAATAACTGTCTATATCGGTGTGTGTGTGTGTGTGTGTGTGTGTGTGTGTGTGTGTGTGACTTACCCAGCAGCGATGGTATTTTGGCCTTCGCCAGGTGCTGGCACTCTTCTGGCCCTTCTTCTCCTTGACCAGGGACTGGTGGCCAAGGAGGGTGCGGCCCAAGTCTCTGTGCAGCTTCTTCACCTCCTTTATGAGGATAACAACCCTCGCCCTTCTTAGCAGGGAGTGTTGGGGGGGCACATCCTGGACATAGTCCAGGAAGGCTATGGCCTGTCCCAGGTACAGAGAGACTGTGGTGGGGGCCAGGCTAAAGGCCCGGAGGAGTGCTGGGAAGCTGTGAGAGGCAAATTCTGGCTCCAGTATGTGATATTTTCAGGACTTGCTAACACAGGACGTGCTTCACATTGCACTATTCACAATTTTATGAGGGGGTGGTTGTCCAGAAACTTCCAGTCCCAGTATGTGATGGAGGAATGCCCTAAAGTCGTGTATTTAACAAAAAACCGGGTCCTGGCCCCCTTTGACACCGCGTTCTGCTGCATCTTCAGTGTCCCTTCAGGGCACCAGAGAAACTCCTCATATGAGGCAAGGTATTTCTCTGTGAAAGGCATGAACAAACAAATGCAGCAAGAAATCACTTACACACACCTGCACACATATAGAATGTGTAATTTCTTACTAAGGGATGCCCCGAAGGAAATAGACCGTAGTCTTGATGCTTTTGATCTACCCTCCATGTATTTTTTCAGGGGCGTATGCATCGACTTTAGGGCCGGGCTGATTGCCTCTGCCCCCTCTGGCTCCTAGGAAATGAAAACATTGTTAACATGTCATAAAATTGCTAAAGATGTCTAAAATTGTGGATGAATCCAACCATTTCACTTACCTCGCTCCCGCTTGAGCTGTCACTGTAATTTAACTTCTTTTTCACTGCCCGGGTCGCCTGGGCGCTCCCCCCGATGCCTTGCTTTTAGGGGCCGCGGGCGGCGCTGGTGGTGGTGCCGGGGACGGTGGTGCTGCTGCTGCTTCCTCCCCTTCACTTATTCTGCTCTGGATAGTTGGAAATGACAAATGCACATAGTAGAGTTATCAACATCACTGTGAATGTGAACTGAAAACAAAAGATAAACACATTGAAAAAAATCAGGTGATACTAACCAAGTCGTCGGGCTCGGCGGGGGCCGTGGCGGGCGCCTTGGGGGTCTGCCCCTCCTTTGAACCAGAGCTGCTGCATGTGGGGGGAGTCCTGGTTGGGTTCGAAATAACAATTGCATATAGCAGAGTTGTCAATGTAAACTGAAATCAAAAGCTATACACATTAGGTAATACTCACAACAACAACTGACATTAGGCTACCTTAACAACTAGCCCATGACATTTATTGCAGTATTGTAAAGTGTTAGGATAGATACATTTTAGATACTGATAATGACTTCTGATCTAGCTATGTAGACACTGATTATTACCTCCAATCTATCTGCTGTTTTATCAACCACATATTACCTCAGTGATTAGAAGCACACACACACCTGCTGTAGAGTAGATGCACACTGCAGATCATAGCTAGTGTACAACATAATCCTTACCAATGTGAACACAGAAGTGATTGTACACCACATGTATCCCTCCTGAACGTACATCACATGCATTCCTCTTTATAGACTAACCTTTTATTGACTGTGAAACTTAAATGAATGTATTGATCGAGCTGTAGCATCCTGGAAGGCATAGCAAGGAAGGAGCAAGTGGAGGTCAGAAGGCCAGGAGGTTAAAAGTGCACACATATACTCATTTTATTAAATATATTAGATAAACATATGTTTCTTCTTTAATTAACCTCTTTATCTATGTAATCTCTTTACTAAATATATTAGATCATCATATGTTTCTTCTTTAATTAATCTCTCTATCAAGTATGTTAAAGGAATATATATTTTCTAAGTTGATCATCTGTCAGGCAGAACACTAGAGTTGTTCAAGTTAGTCTTACAACTCTTGTCAGTATTCTGCTTCTCAACGCCATCACTTTAGCAAGTTATTTTTGTGAGAATTGTTCAGTTTGGGCACTCTCGAAGGTTAAAGGGTAACATCAGAATGTTGTTCATCAGTAGAACCATTCATTCTGCTCTCCCTCTTGTAACAGATTTATGATCATCCAACACGAGGAGATGATACAAACAGGGAGCAAGACGTAAGCAGGTGTCCTTGGGGAAGATAAGAAAGCAGGATGCTGATACCCACGAGGCCCGAAGCAGAGTAGGGAGGGTTCTTCTCTTTCAGGGCGCTGTCTCCAGAAGATTGGATGGTTCGTGTGCCAAGAGGCTGGGACCAGCCTGTGCACCAACGAAGGGAGAACTAAGTCTAAACCAAAGTTCCTCCCCATCAGTTTTAACCAATAGAAGTTAACTGCACACACACATAGTGCGAAGTATATTAAGAGCTTGTAACGTTTTTCGTCATTCTTCTCTGGGCGGGTGGTTGCAGCTAACTGCTTGCAGACTGCGATTTCCTTAACAGTGAAGATCCTTGTACAAGATTTTAATGATCCAACTTTAATAAATGGTCAACTAGAACGTCGTTGTTTGTCCTCACTCTCAAATCAACGAACACGCTTTGTTGTACTTTTTTACACAACAAATTTTGGTGACCCCGACGTGATTTGAGAAGAGGCCTAGAGATTGAAGACCGGAACAGGCGGCCTGCCTTCGCCGCGACCGGAGCCACTCCTCCGGACTCCTCACCACTCACGGGGCCCCAAGGATAAAGGTAAGCAGAAACCTGTTGTGTAATAAAACCAAATTCTGCATATTGAATATTCTAAATTTTGTGAGTGTGGAGGAGGTAAGGTGGAATGTCATAAAAGTTAATGATAAATACTAAATGTTAATGATAAAATATAATTCATTAAATGCATAAGTTGGATCATTAAATGTTATACTGGTTGATGATTCCGTTGGGGGAGGGACCCATAAAAGCCAAGAGTATTGTCTGGTTTGGCCGACAATTGTTAAGTTGTGTTTGTATCTATACTGGTTGAAGATTCCGTTGGGGGAAGGTCCCATAAAAGCTAAGAGTACTGTCTGGTTTGGCCGACAATTGTTGTACTTATACGTAGTTAGTGATTCCGTTGGGGAAAGGTCCCATAAAAAGCTAAGAGTATCATTCGGTTTGGCCGAGAATTGTTGACTAATATTTGTATTGGTGACAGACAGAATCTGCAGTGATTGATGTGCGGTTTTGTCGACTGGGAAACCACTAAGGGTTCGTCGACAAGGGCGTTTTTGTTTCCTAGCAGTGAGTTGTTCTTAGATCACTCAAGCACACAGTAAAGCTGTTCTTCCTGGTGCCTCTTGAAGCTAGTAGTAGAATAAGAGGCCTACTGTGGTAAAAAGTTAAAGGACAATTCCGGGCAAATTCAACTCTGGGGTGTATTTTCCTAAGATTTTATGTCTAAAAGAATGGATCTGAAGATTTTCAGTTTAATTGCTCCTGTTTTGCGGTAGTTGCATCTCTCCCCGCATCGTCCCGGCAGCAATGAATGGGAGTGGATGTAAGTTCCGCTACTTAGGCTGTTTGCAGCCCTCGAATCCGCAATTTTTGTTCCACAGACAGTGGCAGATGGCGACTCAAACATGCACAGATAAGTTTATTTACTTCGAGCAAGCCGACATGTTTGTAAAACTGGCTCTTATTCAAAGTCTCGCGGAGTCTCGCGTGAGATGCGCGAGACCCAAGTTGACGTGCTCGGTGTGTTTACGTGCAGTAGTAAAAGCTCCGTTTTCGTCAGACACAGGACTCGCAGTAAGCTTAGTTGACTTTTCTTTAGAAACAATGCCTAGTTTTTGTTGTTCTTTTCCCAATTGCACCAACAAAATGACAACTGTCACGTTACGCTCGATGAGCTTTCATAAAATACCGACGTCTGATAAAGAAGTAATGCGGTTATGGCTAGTCGCTCTTCAAATGAACCCCGATGCCACGGCTGAAAAAATTAAACGTGAGGACTACAAAGTCTGCAGCCAGCACTTCGACCAGGATGATTTTTACCTGAGGAAGCCGGATCCAGCTCCAGCAGCGTTTCGAAGAAGTGGTCTGAGAAAGGCAAAACCTGTCAAACAACGCATTATACGGCCAAGACTGAAGCCTCATGCAGTTCCAATGACCATGATCTGTGTTTCAGCTAAACCACAGGTAATGTTGTAAACCTTATGAAAATATATACTGTCGGTGTCGTTTTTTCTTTCTACATTTGTCTTACAGTACATCTGAAATTGCATATTATGGCATGTGTTAGGTTCCCATTCATGTATTCATGGATCGGCCCCCACCCCCTGATCGGACATTATGACCGCAACCCCCCCCCCCTTTACTCGCCCTGTCGGACAATACGACCCCCACACACATTGTGCTTGCCAACCTGTGGGAAACACTGCACTGTATTACTGTGCTTTACTGTACATGTTTCTCTATCACTGCTCTTATTCCTTACAAATCCACTGTAATAAGGTAATAACACTGTATATTGTTTGTGTGTACAAGGAACAGACTGACACTCCATCTCAAACAGTACCCCATATGTCTACTGCCAGTGAAGATGCAGCTCAAGTGAGTTGAACATTTATCAATTTTTAAAGAATGGGACTAAGCGATCTCCTGATGTAGTAACATGTTACTATAAATGGTCATTGTTTTCTTAGTTTGCTGTATTCTTTTTTAGGTAACTTTGAGTGGTGAGAGTTCTCCTGGTGAAACCGCTTTGTCTATGGTCCCGCATTCCACTCCCACCAAGTCTCCACGAGGTCATACAGAAGAAACATCAGGATCAATGCAGCCCAGGCTGCCTGCTGCATTGACCCTACTTCTGTCTAGTCCACACAAGAGTACAACACGCACCAAACCATCACAATCCGGGGCATACTTGGCACTGCCTCCAACTTGGGCACAGTCAGAGGTACATTTAGCAGTGCTAACACCTTTTATAAACAAGAAAAATATAATGTCTTGTCATTCAAAACCACAGTAGCAACTGAGATCCTAATGAAGCTCACTGCATATTTTTTTTGTCTGTACAAGCAACGAACTGTCACTCCATCCATGTCATATCAACCCCATAAAGCTACGACAGATCTCATACAAGTGAGTAGAATTTCTATTTTATAATCCTTTTGATATATGAAACATTTCTCCATAATACAGCTTTTCCATATTTACAGTAACAGTGATGGTGTTACTTGAAACAAGTGTTATTATTGCAAGACACATACATTTTTTTAGCATTACCTTGACGACAGGAATACTTCCGCCTTCCTCAGAAGCATCACCTGGTGTGACGTGTCATTTATCAGCTGATATTATGAAGCTGATAAATGACACGTCATACCAACAACAGGTGAGGAAGACGGAAGTATTCCTGTCGTCAAGGTAATGCTAAAAAAACTTTTCTCTTTTGTGTCTTGCAATAAGAAAATGTATTCAACTATTAGAAAACAGACACTGTAAACCTTTTCACACTAGTGATAATGTTATATTCCGAACCCCTTTATTTACCATAAATGTGTAATTTATAAATTCAACTGCTATCCTGTTTTACCGAGGATGAAGCTGTGGAACAAGAAGTGAGCGACCTAAGTATGACCTTGGGGGAGATGGATCTTTTGGATGAATCTGACTTTCAACCACACAGCAGCACCACATCCTCAAGCCAAGAAAATATGTCTGGCTCAGCCAGCTCGGCCGAAGATAACCAAGAGGGATGGGCAGAAAGGAAGTGGATAGTAAACGAGTCACACATCATGGAACTGTTCACATCCTGTAACATATGCAGTGTTGGCATAACACAGAAGCAAAAGGCTATATCTGGCAGCAGACTCAAAATTACCTGGACCTGCCATAACGGACACACAGGCTTTTGGGACACATGCCCTGAAACAAGAAATATGGCAGACAATAACCTTCTAATAAGTGCTGGCATTCTTTTTACTGGAGCAACAAACACAGACATAGCAGAGTGGGCCGAACTTCTCAATATACAAATTCCAAAGAAAACAGCATTTTATGCTATACAGTCTACCTACCTCATCCCAGTCATCCACTATGCTTATAGAGATCAACAAGATAAACTAATGCAGCGTCTCATTCAGCAATCACGTTTGGGACAGAAAATTGAAGTCTGCGGTGATGCCAGATGTGACAGCCCTGGTAAACTTTCATCCTAATTTAAAATGTTGTTATTATCAGTTCACTGTGTATCACTGTGAAACTAAGTAATACTGATCTTCTCCCAAGGTTTCAGTGCCAAATACTCAACCTACTCCTTCCAGGATGATGCTACAAAAGAAGTAGTTCATTTTGAATTGGTTGAGGTAATACAGCTGGTACTTTTTATATATACAAATGAGGTTTCTTTTATAAACAAGGTAGTGATAGACAGGAGTGGTTGTCCAGTGCTGCCTTGTAAGCATGTCTGACAAATATTTTTTATTCTCTAGGTTACAGAAGCTAACAGCTCTGTAGCGATGGAAGTCATGGGTTTTGAAAGGGGTCTCGACCACTTGATGTACCTGGGTGTGGATGTTGGCCTTATTACAACAGACAGATCACCATCCATCAGGAAACTCATGGCCAGTGAAAAATACAAAGACAAGATCCAGCATGAATTCGATGCTTGGCATGTTGGCAAGAGTAAGTAAACTGTAGAAATACATACTGTCTGAAAGCATAACTTCATAACCCATTCATTGATGGATTGTATCTCACAACATCAACTAATCTAACTTGTTTTTTGTTTTGAGAATGATTTGTTTTTGTTGTCTACCCAGGTGTGAAGAAGAAAATAGTGTCTGTATCAAATAAGAAAGCAAACACAGATCTCCTGCCATGGCTGAAATCAATCAGCAATCACTTGTACTGGTCATGTGAGTCGTCTGGAGGTGATCCTGAGGTAATAATGGAATTATGTGTCTTTACTTGGTTATCTACTTTTAGACAAAACTGTAAGAGACAAACTTGATGGCTTTGCCACTTGAAGGGATGAACATGAGAATAGAATGTGTCTTAGGGGATTTGTGCAGTCTAATACCGCATACAAATATGTTTATTACAACTCTTTATAATTCAAAAACTGTATACCTAAACAGTTATTTCAAAGGCAAAAATGTTTTCTATATTGTCATAACATGAGTTCAAGTGCAATTTTGTCAATTTGACCATTCTCTCCCTGTGTTTTTTCTTTTATTTATTAGGAATGTGTCCGTCGCTGGAAGTCATTGCTGCACCATATTTGTGGTGTACATAGGTGGGAGGAGGAAGGTGTTGAGTTCAGCTGTAAGCACCAACGCCTGACGGAGGAGGAGCAGAGAAGGAAGAAGTGGCTCAAAGCTGATTCTTCAGCGTTACATGCTCTCAGAACTATTGTGATGAACCCAAATATCCTTCGTGACCTAAAGCAGATGTCACATTTCAAGCACACTGGTATGTTATTTATATTTTACAGTGTGGACTACTGTAATTCTGCAAATACTCTGGTTAAATTCACAACCTGCATCTAATTCAATTTGTTTTTTCAAATTCTACTCTTTTTCTTATGTAATTTATTTTCTGTGATGTAACTCCAACTTTGGTTTTGTATTATTTACCAACTCAGGATCATTGGAAGTGTTCCATTCTTCAATGCTCAAATATACTCCAAAAAGACTACACTTCCGCTACGAATCCATGTTGGCCCGTACTCAGCTTGCCGTCATAGACCACAATGCCAATGTTGGCAGACAACAGACAACTTCAAAGACAGGTAAAAATCTTACAACTAGCTGTTATTGTGTACACTTGGATCCAGCACACTTGACATTATGTAATGATTTCTATGTAGAAAAGCTGGGCAGAGATTGTTTACAAAGCTGAGCAATATCTGTGATCCAATGGCATAGATTATTTTTGAAATGGTTGAGACAAATGAACTAAAGTGAGTGTAATAAGGATTATCGGTACCTTGACATGTTTCGACAAGACTTCTATCTTCCTCAGAAGCCTCACCTCGTGTTGGAGTGACGCGTCTTCATCAGCGGCAGGAGGCATGGCCAACCTGTCAAATGTGACAGGGCTGTCACGCCTCAATAACATCAGCTAATAAAGACACATCACTCCAACACCAAATTGCCATTTGATAGAGAAATATAATTAGACCTATCTCTTTTTTCTTTCTTTTTTATACAACAATTAGGACAACTCATGTACAAATATGTCTGGTCTAAACCAAGTCGAGATTGGGTTGCAAAGCCAGTCAAAGAAAAGACAGAGCAGCTGCCCTTCCGCCGTGACCTTGTGGAGCGTGTGGTCCAAAGGAGAGATGATGCAAGTGTTGTTTTCACAGAGCCTTTGGAACAGCGCAGAAGAAGAAGAAGACTCCTTCATAATATAGCTCCTGTTCCCAGGCCTGAGAAAGAAGAACTACTTGCAAAATCATCTGCACGGTTCAGCCATTCTACAACTTGATTTTACACCATCTTTTGAGAAAACTTCTACACATCTACAAATATTGTATCAGTATTGTGATTCTCTGATTGTAATTTCATACTTGAAATCTAAAAAAAGACAAATGTGCTGCAGTTACTATTGACATTTTGTATTTATAAACGTTTTTTGTCTAAAAGATTAAAAGACTGTGACTGAACAATGAACATGAGATAATTTTTACATTTTGATGGTTGAAGTAGAGACAAACAAATGTGCTTCTATTAGTTTTATTTTAAATGAGGGACACTTCAATTTTCAGTAACATTATATAGTGACTTCACCAAAAAATAGATGATTGCTTTTATTATGACAGAACCTGCTGACTAGACCGTATCTGTTCACTAAATCTACTTATGCAGTGATTCAAATCTAAATATTGAAATGTCTGGAACATATTCAAACAAATAAGGTTGGTCAAGTCTATTATGGGATAGGGTTTTACATGGAATTGAATCAAAAATCGTCAAACAGGTCTTCCACGTCCTCCTGAAATCCAGTGTAGTTGCCAGTGGGGGAGGGATATTTTCTTCTTATGGCATTGACAACGCAGCTGGGTATAACCTTTCTGTTTCCAACACCTAGTTGAAGTCCTCTGAGCACCCATTCCAGCACAACACGGTAGGCGGTAAGTCTGTACTGGCTGGAGAAGAAGAATCACATAGTTTTATTGTTATTATTATTTTTGTATGTCACAAGTATGACAAGAAACTATGTAAGCAGGATTTATTTAGCTTTGAGGAGGTGATAAGTACTGTTATACATTGGGTAAAATCTTACAGGGAAAAAAAGTAATTTTATATAATTTTTGATCATTTGGCTTATGTGCTGCCCAAAATATTAGAGGAAAAAATGGATTGATTTGTACATCTCCAATCTATAAAACAAACAAAAAAAACAGATAAATAAATGTAAAGTGATATGATGTATGCTACTTACTCAATGGATAAGTGCCCGTCTGGTCCCTCTGCTCTTGGTCGCTTCTTCCAATTTACTTTGGGGATGCGAAAGAATGTCTCCAAGACAGCCTTGTGTATTAGATGGGGGAAATCTTCACAGTTGGTGATGCAACGTTGTGATCCACCATCGTTATCCGAGTTCTCCTCTGGCTCATCAGGATCACCACCTTCTTGCACCCACAGTCCCCACTCTTTACAACAAAGACATTCTTCCTCTTTGGGCATTGGATCACAGCATCCACACAGACACCACCAATCTTCAAAGATTCTCGGCCTTGGAGTTCCTTCCTCACCGTCGGGATCTTGTTCTCTAGCTCTCCTAGCCTGCTCGTCAAATTCTCGCAGCTCTTCATCTGTATATTCAGGCTCAAACATATACGGCTGACCACCGTATTCAAAGTTATCGTCCATATCCTCATATCCATCATCGACATATTCAGCCATTGTTGAGAAAATACTACTACGGTTTATATTTTTTGCTAATACTACGAAACCGTTGTACCTCCGAGTTGATAGTCCTGTGTTTCTGACGAAAACGGAGCTTTTACTACTGCACGTAAACACACCGAGCACATCAACTTGGGTCTCGCGCATCTCACGCGAGACTCCGCGAGACTTTGAATAAGAGCCAGTTTTACAAACATGTCAGCTTGCTCGAAGTAAATAAACTTATCAGTGCATGTTTGAGTAGCCATCTGCCACTGTCTGTGGAAAAGAATTGCGGATTCGAGGGCTGCAAACAGCCTAAGTAGCGGAACTTACATCCACTCCCATTCATTGCTGCCGGGACGATGCGGGGAGAGATGCAACTACCGCAAAACAGGAGCAATTAAACTGAAAATCTTCAGATCCATTCTTTTAGACATAAAATGTTAGGAAAATACACCCCAGAGTTGAATTTGCCCAGAATTGTCCTTTAACGCGTGGCTGTTGACCGCACTTGTGCCGTGGGCTGATGCTCGTATTCTATATTGTGTTTGAATATGTGGTTTTGATAGTTTACCAAGCCACCAGAGAATTTGAAGCTGTCCGTGCCCTCTGAGTAAACTTAAGAGGAGCTGAGCTGCGTTATGGTAGATTGTTGCAGACAGTGTGTTGTTTGAGTGGTGAAAACAGCAATCTATTAAGGCAGCTCTCGAGATAGGCTGGCTGGAGCATTTGGGTAGTTTGTAAGTAATACCCCTGTGACTCCAGGTTCGTTGTGTCGGGAAAAAACCATGATTCTGTGAGACAATTTGTTTGATTGTTGGCATGTGCACTTGATGTTTACTGGTCTGACCTCCACTTGCTCCTTCCTTGCTATGCCTCCCAGGATGCTACAGCTCGATCAATACATTCATTTAAGTTTCACAGTCAATAAAAGGTTAGTCTATAAAGAGGAATGCATGTGATGTACGTTCAGGAGGGATACATGTGGTGTACAATCACTTCTGTGTTCACATTGGTAAGGATTATGTTGTACACTAGCTATGATCTGCAGTGTGCATCTACTCTACAGCAGGTGTGTGAGTGCTTCTAATCACTGAGGTAATATGTGGTTGATAAAACAGCAGATAGATTGGAGGTAATAATCAGTGTCTACATAGCTAGATCAGAAGTCATTATCAGTATCTAAAATGTATCTATCCTAACAGTATGATAACCCATCCTAAGTGGTAGCTTTTTGACAGTTATCAGCTCATAAAGTTATCAACCCCCTGCAAAAAATAGGCCTCTAAACGCAGGGAGCATCTTGTTTTGTGCTCATTTTCAGAACTTTACTCATATGTTATGAGGGCATGTTTGGTAGCATTTTGAAGTGTACAATCCTAGCTTTCATTTAGACCTAGTTTTGGGCCTATCTAAAAAATATAAAGGTCACATGGTCAAAGGTCAAACTGTCTCAACAACATTTTTTCCACTATTTTCGCCTAAACTGTAGTCTTTTTTATAGCACTGTGAAATGTAGGAACAGCACTGACACAAATAACAAAAACTGAAATCCTCACAGGACTGTAACAATTCAGGAAATGTATAATCTTCCCATAATATCCTGCTAGAAAAGAAAAGAATAAGAACAACCCCAGGTTCCTTTTCAACACTGTGGCCAGGCTAACCAAGAACCATAGTGTTGTTGAGCCATCCATCCCTCCAACTCTAAGCAGTAATGACTTCCTAACTTTCTTTACCGAAAAGATAGTTAATATTAGAACAAAAATTGCTAGTAATGGACCACAGATTACAGTACCCATAGAAACACCTCCCAGACTTGGTACACACTTGGACAGCTTCTCTCCCATCGACCTGTCAGACTTAACTTCTGCAATTACTTCTTCCAAGTCAGCCACATGTCTGCTGGATCCAGTCCCGACAAGACTACTTAAGGATGTCTTCCCCTTAATTAACATTTCTTTTCTGAACCAAATCAATCTTTCCTTAGCCACAGGCTACGTGCCACAGGCCTTCAAGGTGGCTGTCATTAACCCTTTACTTAAAAAACCTTCTCTTGACCCAGATGTCCTAGCCAACTATCGGCCTATATCCAACCTTCCTTACATCTCTAAGATCCTTGAGAAGATCGTCCTGGAGCAGCTACATGAACATCTGCACAGCAACGTGCTCTTTGAAGCTTTCCAATCTGGATTCAGAGAACACCATAGCACTGAAACAGCACTTATCAAAGTCTCTAATGATCTTCTTATAGCTTCAGACAGAGGTCTCGTCTCTGTTCTTGTACTTTTGGACCTCAGTGCTGCATTCGACACCATCGACCACAGCATCCTGCTGCAGAGACTAGATCATGAAATAGGGATTAAAGGAACTGCCCTAAAATGGTTTAAGTCATACTTATCTGACAGGTTTCAATTTGTTAATGTTAATAACGACCACTCAGAGTATAGCAGAGTTACGTATGGTGTACCGCAGGGTTCAGTCTTAGGGCCAATCCTCTTCATTCTTTACATGCTCCCATTAGGTGGCATCATCCGGAAGCACTCAATCAATTTTCACTGTTATGCTGATGATACGCAACTCTACTTGTCCATGGAGCCAGATGACAGAAGCCGCCTCATCAATCTGCAAGACTGTCTGAAAGACATTAGATCCTGGATGTCCTCTAACTTCTTGCTACTGAATTCAGATAAAACTGAGGTCATCGTGTTTGGACCTAAACATCTCAGGGACACGTTCTCTAATCAGATCGCTACTCTAGATGGCATCACCCTGACCCCGAGTACAACCGCGAGGAACCTTGGAGTCATTTTTGACCAGGACCTTTCCTTTAGCTCCCACATAAAACACGTGACTAGGACCGCCTTCTTCCATCTGCGCAGTATCACTAAGATTAGGAATATCCTCTCCCAGAGTGATGCTGAGAAACTAGTACATGCATTTATCACTTCTAGGCTAGACTACTGCAACTCTCTCCTGTCAGGATGTCCGAAAAACTCTCTAAAGAGTCTCCAGCTGGTCCAGAATGCCGCAGCAAGGGTTTTGACAGGAGTTAGGAAGAGAGAGCACATCTCTCCCACCTTAGCTTCTCTCCACTGGCTTCCTGTAGGATTTAGAATAGACTTCAAAATCCTTCTGCTGACTTATAAGGCTCTTAATGATAAAGCTCCAACCTATCTGAAAGAACTAATCATTCCTTACTGTCCTACCAGAGCACTCCGCTCCCAGAGCGCAGGTCTGTTAGTGACTCCCAGTATCTCTAAAAACAGACTGGGAGGTAGAGCCTTCAGTTACCGGGCTCCTTTACTGTGGAACCAGCTCTCTCCATGGGTCAAAGAGGCAGACACTCTAACTACATTTAAGTCTAGACTTAAGACCTTCCTTTATGACAGGGCTTTTAGTTAGGGCTGGTTCAGGTAGCTCTGAACCATTTTATAGCTACGCTGCTATAGGCTTAGACTGCTGGGGACACATCTGGTTACACAGAGCCCTCTCCTCTCCTCTCCTCTCCTCCCCCCTCCCCCGGCTCTCCCTGCCCCCCCCCCCCCCCCCCACCCACCCCCCTCACCAGAGACTGCCTTCATCAACTCCTGCTAACATTTCCATATTTCGCACATTCTGTGACAAACTGTAAACTGTTTTCTTGTCTGTAACAACATCTATTGCACGTCTGTCCGTCCTGGGTGAGGGATCCCTCCTCTGTTGCTCACCCTGAGGTTTCTCCGATTTTTCCCTGTTAAAAGGGTTTCCATGGAGTTTTTCCTCAGTCGATGTGAGGGTCTAAGGACAGAGGATGTTGTTACGATGCCATGTAAAGCCCTTTGAGACAAACTGTTTGTAAAAACGGGCTATACAAATAAAATTGCCTTGCCTTGCCTTGCCTATGAGGGAGGATATGGGTCTTTAAGTGGAACATGGGCCCAGGTGAGAATTGACAATAACTGCTAATTATTTGGTATTTGTCACAGAGTTTTTATTTAGATTTGCCCTAATCATCACATCCATCATCATCATAGTCCACAGTGAAGACAACTTCTTCATCCTCCTCCACCCTCTGATTTGTGCATTTTTGAAAACATTGAACATCTGAAGTCAGCGTTAAGGTGGGGTGGGGGTGGTGGGGCATGGTGGGGCGTCAGGTTTTAAATTCTCTTTAAATACTTTTCAAAAAACTTTACAAACATATGGGTTTTTGTTATAATGTTAATAGAAATGTAAGAAGAATCCCTCAGAGTGTAAACACTGAAACATGAACTATACTGTGTGTGTATCAGACGGCCAAGTGCAGGGGAGTTCCTGTGGTGTGTGTGGGGGGAGGGGCAGTGTTCGGAGGAGGAGGACAGGGAGTGGGAGGTGGCCTCCTTCTGCAGCTCCGCTCTTAGGATCAGCAGCTCCTTCAGCGTCTGATGCACCAGCACCTGGAGCACATGGGGCACAGGAATAAAAACTACAGGAACATTTGCACAATAACTTTTTTCTGTATCCTATATAGATTGATCTTTATCTTTATTCTATTTTATTTTATCTTATTTTATTTAAATCTTTAATTTATCGCTACCTTTTACTATTTTTTGTATCTTACCTGGGGTCTCATGTGGGGGTTGCCCTAATCATCACATCCATCATCATCATCATCATCATCATCATCATCATCATCGTCATAGTCCACAGTGAAGGCAACTTCTTCATCCTCCTCCACCCTCTGATTTGTGCATTTTTGAAGTTTGCACATTTCTGTGCACTTGAAGTTGTTGGCGAGGCAGGAGCAGCCTGGAAGCCTACAGGTCTTTACACACTTGCAGGCCATGAGCTCCAAGACAGCCATTGGAGCTGGGAGCCCTCGCATCCAGTCCAACACCAGCATACCTACAGTAAAAGAAGAAGTGTAAGATCCAAGTCACACACTTTCCATGTCTCATCTACTTCACTAAAGAGCTGAAGTGTACAGAAATTACCTATACTGTTGCAGTGAATTTACTAAAAGCATACCTTTGACGTCTGTTTTCCATCCATAACCTTTTGGCTCTGGTATGCCTGGTTGTCCTTCCAGACATTGCCTCCATACTGCTGCCTGGTAATTTGCACGCTGTGTATGCAGCTGTAAGCAGTCCCTGCAAGGCGGAAGAAGGCTTGACTCCATTTCACCCCTTTTGGTGCAGAACATCAGGTACCGAAGGTCGTTCACATCACATATGTCAGATGATGGTGCATACATCTGACACACAAAGGATTCCATGGCTCCGTGTAAGTGCTCTGATACATCCCATGATGTTCCCAGGGATTTGAAGCCCTCTTGATATGTCCTGTTTCCTTTAACAAGTTTGAAAGCACAGAGTTTCCCTCTTCCTGCAAAAGCACTCACACTATCACAACCTGTAAAGGCATGGAGACCTACAAGAGCATCACAGAGATCATCTCCATGGAGTTCAGCAAGGGTGCTAATGTTGATGTATCTTGTTCTATTCTGACTCCCACATTTCAGGTACATGGTGCAGTTTATCTTCTTACAGTTCCCTAAGCAAAGGACCATGACATCTGTGTCCTCACTCACAATCACTGTAGTTTTATAGCCATTCTGGCTGGCATGAGCAGCATGTAGGAGCATGCGGGTGTCTGCCTCCTCATGGGAACACTTTAACCCCATCACAACTTTCACATCTTTGTTCTTAAGACAATAGCATGTCTCTCCACATGTTACAAAAAGCTGCTTTTCTTGAAGCTTCACCTGGTTTTCTGGCAGCTTCCACTGGTCCACAATGAACTTGATCAAGGCAGTTTTTCTCTCTGGATTGCTTAAGAGTTTTCTCCACTGCACAACATTGTGTCCCGGGGCAATGTTCTTCCATTGAGTGCTACTTGTTGCACCTCGATTGTCTCTCTCAGCATTCTTGATGGATGTTTTCCTGTACACATCAAACACCACATCTATTTGTGTACTCTTTCCTCCTTCATGCAAAGCAAAGTTCAGCACAGAACCAGCAATCTCTCCAAAAGTCTTGCCATCACCTTTCAGTTTCTGAACAAGGCTCATTCCATCAATGATGCATGCAGAGAGATTTCCAATATCTTCAACTGCTGATGCTGATTTCTCTAACTCTCTAGCAAGAGCGGCCTTATTGGTCTTTCGCAGCGAACCGTCTGGATTTGAAAGTGACCAAGGCAGTGGACCAAGTGGATGAGCCAGGACATCTTTAATGTGAAAACTTCTACTTTGTGAAACAATTATCATATGCCCAAAGAGATTTCTGTCTGCTTTCAATATCAACTCCTTGTTTTGTTTTTGATTTCCTCTGTCTCTTTTTGTGAGGCTTGAGAATGTCTTCAGATTCTGTTTTTTCATTCTGTCGTGGAATTTGGTTTCTGGTGATTCTTTTTCCAAACGCTCACCTCTGAACTTCTGATATGCTTCCTCTCCAGTCTGGTGAGCTTGCAGCAGATCACTGGTTATGTCTGGTGACACAGCGATTCCTGTGGAAAGACTGATGATGTCAGACTGATCTGGACTGAGAGGGTTTACCCAGCTATTTTTCATAAGCTCTACAAAGGCATTCACATCAGCCCTGTCCTTCTCTATTCTGGTCTTCTGTAGATCGTGATGACTGAAACTGCCTGTAGTTTTGGTGCCTGTCATGTTCCTGAGTTGCCTTAGGTACTGACTTCTGTTTTCTGAAGTGAGATAGTATCTGGTGACTGCTCCTGCTTTTAGGCTGAAACCCTTGGTTCCTCCAGCAGTCTGGGTGTCCTTGTTTATGGTCTCCTCAATTGTCTGGTCAACTGGAATCTTTCCAAAGGGATTGTTCCCACTGAGCTGGACAGACAAACCACCCTTTGCAATGTGTGCATGAACAGCAGGATTATCAGTCTCCAGGCGAGACATTTGTGCATAGTAGTATGTCAGATATCTGGCATAGTTGATCTTATCATATGCAAAGCACCATGGAATGATGGCTCTTATTGCTGTAAGATGCATCATCCAATTTCCCTCTCGTGATGCTCGAATTAGGCAAAGCAGAATCTCAACCATGTCCACATAGGACATCCAGAAGGCAGACAGGGGACCATTGTCTTTTCTGAGGAAGCTGAGGTACTCATTAAATTGTGTCAGAATACGCTGACATGAATCCTGCTTGAGAGTTTCCTCAAATCTTGTCTGTGTTAATTCTTCACACAGGTTGTTGGCAGTTTGCAGAGTTGTTTCCAGGTGAATAATATCATCCTGGTGATTCTCTTCTAACCAAGGTTGAAAACCTTCCCATGCTAGTCTCAAGAAAGCCTAATAGAGCAGTTTGTGGAGCCTTACTGCACGATTATACTTGTGCCCATCAATAACTCCTGAGACTGAGCCGTCAGCTATCACTCCTGCTTCTATGCAAAGGTCTCTTTAGACCAGCATCTCCAAACCGTTGGCCAATTGTTGCCATGAAGGCACAGGTGGTATGGAAGACTCCCATTCTAAGGATGATGTCCTTGAGTAGCTCCTGGTTTTTCCAAGTAATTTCAACAGCTTTGGCATACAATGCCTGGTCAAAGACAACAATTATGTTGTTAAGCTGCAGAGATTTCATGATGTTTAGTGACTGGAGAAGTATCTCATTTACTGTTGATAGCTGTGTAGCAGGAGCATTGATTGTAGGCAAATAGCCTATATTATCTTCTTGTACACATGTTTCACTGTGGGTGAGGATGTTGAACCCAGTCCAGCTACATATATCTTTGTTGGAAAGACGAGCCATCAGCCACATGTGGTTTTTGTCTGCTGCATCCTTTAGACATGTGGTGTGATCATTATCAATTGTCTGTACAAGAGGAGGGTTGGCACGCTCTCCTGCGTTGTAAATAGGAAGCATCATCTCAACTGCTCCAATGCTTCTCATCTTGGTTTTTGGGATACAAGGCAAAGATCTGATCTCAGCAGAATGGTCAGTGATAGGCTTTGCTTGCACAGCGATTCCATTCACTCTGTGTGATGTCCCCTTGCCACTGATTGTTTCCTCCAGTCTGTCTATATTGTCCCATGCCAATGTTGTGAACAGACCGGGCTTGATGTTTTGTGGTAATGGGATGGTATCTTTACTTGCTGCTTGCTTCTGAAGACAGAGGGCCGTGTCTATTTCTTCTACCTGAGAATATGATACACTATATGGCCGAGTCGGTTTAGCATCTGTATCAGTTCCACATTTCCAGTAAGAGATTTGATAGCAAAGGGCAATAAAATGTGTTTTGCAGGCTTAACTTTGCCAGAGGTAACAGCATAAACTAAATCTTGACCAAAGGATGCAGTGAGCCTTTGCACTCTCTGCGATGGGTTATCACTTCCTGTGGTTTTACCTGTTAGGAGTGTCTGGAGAAACTCTACTAGACACAGAGGAATGCTGTTCATCTTTCCAGATCTGACACATGTGGTGGCCATGCCTGAGTAATATCCTGTTTCTGGATATGATTTCTGATCTTCAGTGCCACTTGTGATATCACATCACTGCCAGTATTTGATTTGAACAACTTCTGTTCCTCTTTAAGTTCATGGAAAACTTTTACAAGTTCATCCATTTTCAAATTGTCAGGATATACCAACAGCTTTCCTGTGTCATTTGGTGTGATATGTAAAGATGGACCAAATTCAGCTTCAACTCTGCGGCGTAAGTGTTTTTTTATTGAGGGTATCACCTGTGTTACACCACACTTCTTTTTATTTACTTCTAGTGTAGTGGTTAGGGTGGCTGCTTGCCAACCCCAAGGTCACTGGTTCAAATCCAGGTTGAGCAATCTTGTTATGTTATGTTGAATTCTGCTCCCCTCCATCACCCTCAATTGGTTACAGGTGGTCGTTAAGAGACGCATTAATTGCTAGTGTCACAGTTTGCAGCACATCATCACATTACAATCAATGACAACATGCTTATGTGTGTGCTCTCTGTAGTAACTTTCCTTACTTTTTTTTTAAAGCAGAAGCCAGTGATCCTCTTATTAAAGGTTTTCTTTGCCCCTCACATACTGTCTCTGTCTGTAGTCTAGTGGTTAGCTTGCTGGGCTGAAGACCTGAAGGTTGCTAGTTCAAATCTTGCCTCAACAACAATTATAGTGAAATATTTTCCCAGTCGTCCTCTGTTGACTTCTGATAACTTGCTCTCAGCCTGAAATTCACAGAAATTTTCATTGTAAGTCATTCAAGCTTGACTCTCAAGCTTTCTTGGTGTTGACACAGTGTGTTTCCAACAGGTGCAGCTTTGGGCTTGTTAACTTCAGAGTGAGACAGAGTGCAGCTCATCAACAGACAACAGTCTTTGCAACTGTGTGTACACTGTGGCGCTAGAGGCAGAGTGAAAGTCTACTGACCATGAGGTTGTGGGTTCGATTCCTACCTCGGTCAAACATTTGTATGGTGATCACTGCTTGCACTATTTGCTAATTCTGCAACAGCGTTCAGCTGCTTTCAGCATTCACACCATTTCCATTCTTGGAAATGCTTTTTCTAGTTCAGCATTCACACTATTGTTATTCGGTTCGGCCATTTTCTGCCTTTCTTCGGCATTTAACTAGTCCTTCATACTTTGTGCTATTTCAACAATTCAAATATCAAAATGTTCAGCCTTTTCGGGACAGGTGTGCTATGTCTTTTCTCTTTTCAACTATTCATGCTTTTTGCAATATTCAACTATTTCTGATTTTTTTTCCCCATAGAGAATGCATTCTTTCAGCCTTTAAAGCGTCCACATACTTTCAGCTAGAGACTTCATTCAAATTCTGAGCTGTAGACAAACTTTTTAAGTATTCTTCTATGACTCATCTTATTGATATCTTCAACAGTTTCTGATATTTGGCCGCTTTAAAATCATTGACAAAATCCAGCTTTATAATGGGTGTGTGTTGCGTCTAACGAGCAGGGCTTAGAGTGAGTGACATCATCGCTAGAGTGAGAGGGATCGAAAAAACATTCAGGATTTTTTCTGGATAAATTGCCAGCACGGCCACAAATTAAACTCTAGACACATGATTTCCTCACTGGTTTGTAGCCACACTTGTCGTGTCTCATTTAATGTGCTCAAAACAGCAGACAGACTTACAGAATTGTCTCAATGAGCCTAATTGTGCAGCTAGACCCGCTCCAGTGGCTCATCCACTTCAATATAAAAGTAGGAGCTGATTTTTTTAGAAAAACAGAAATGCCCCCCTTTTCTACCTTGCGACCCTGAGAAAAGTTTTTGCCCTACAAACATTTAATGCACATCAATGTGCTCAGGAAGGTCTCTTTGCCCCAGTAGTCATGGCCACATTCTGATAAGAGGTACGGTTCTCTTTTTATGGGCTGTTTTCAGAAGCTGCACAGAGCTCAAATCTCTCTGCTCTGCTCTGCTCTGCTCTGCTCTGCTCTGTGTGCAGTTGGTCCAGCTGTAGCGGCCAGCTCGTTATCAAAGTCTATAAATAGAACAGTGCAGGTGCAGCCTGGCCGCTCGTTAAGATGTTTTTAAACACAGGCCCACACACACACATGATAAACCAGACTGACAGAGGATGTCCACGCACAAACACAGGCATCACACTCACACAGACAGACACACACAGACACTCACACACAGTCACACATGCACACATACACAAACAGACAAACACACACACAGTAAAATGTAAGCAGTTAGTTGAGTCGCCATGGTAACTTCTGAGGGCAGGCTGCCAATCAATCAGATCATTAGGGAGAGAGGAGTTCTGTGGCTTTCTGCACATGTACACGCAGACAGAAGCTGCGTTTCCATTACAGATTTTCGCAAAATAAAAGCGATATTTCTGAAACTTCGAAAAAGTGCAATTGCTATTTGCGGGTGTTTCCATTGAAAGGTGTTTTGCGAATGAGCCGTAATGCGTCTTGCGTTTCTGTGGTGACGGCACAGCGATCTCAGCTGCCTACAGCTGTTGCTGTTACTGTTTTTAACAAAGACAAAAACAGCGCTTGATTACGGAAAGGCAAAGCCCGTGTGGCGCTGGCAGCGGCCACAAATAAGGGCGCACTCACACTAGGGCCAGTTGTTCCGTACCGCGCTGAAGCCCGAATGCCCCCTCCCCTGTCCCCCGCTGGCCCGCACTCACACCACCTCCAACCCAAGCTGATCAAGCACGGTTGCCTCCGTTGATATATAGGGACTATTTGTTTACCAACACGGCGGATGTGTGCTTTAACCTGACTGCAGAAAGAATGGAGCCTTTTAAACACCAACGGTGCTGAGGCGCTGTCGCACTGACAACATAGGCGGTTGTGTCCACACACCCGTACTGGTTTATGTGACTTAAGGGGACATGTCGGCGCAGGAGGGAGTGGGAGTGTGGATGCGAGCCAAATTTCCTTCAACCATGCACGGAAAAGGGGAATGATAGGAAAGGTTTTTCTAATTTAATGAGAAACAATGCCCAGGTCAGCAATGCATGACAATTATGTGGTCCATTCGTCCCCTCAAGTTACATAAACCAACACAGCGTGGACACACACAACTCCGGCGAGGCCGGTGATGTGTAGAAAAGCGAAAAAAGTGTTTCCATTACACTTTTGCGATACACGTTTGTATCGATACGTCTCAAAAACCACCTCATGAGAGCGTAAAAACTTTTTTGCGATATTTGAGAGTTTTTTCGAAATGTAGGTGTTTCCATTACCAGTTTTTAATTTCGCTATTTAGGTTTTGCGCATTTCAAGGGGTAATGGAAACACACCTAGAGAGACCGTCAGACTCACACACCCAGACACACACACACACACACACACACACACACAGGTTTTCAGCTCAAATTCACCAGCCTCTCAATTATTTTATACTTTTGATGTAAACATCTCCAACAATTTATATTTTTCTCATGAATTTAAGTTCAGACGTTTAGTCTTTCCAACTCTATTAATAGTAGTACAATTACAGGTGGAGCCTGGGACATAGGACGCAGCTTTTAACATGTGTCCTATCTATCTATCTATCTATCTATCTATCTATCTATCTATCTATCTATCTATCTATCTATCTATCTATCTATCTATCTATCTATAAACCCTTTGTCTCTTTTTTTCTCTCTTTTTCTTTCTTTCTTTTACTCCTTCATTTGTATTTTACATAACTTCTTTCTATCTTTCCCTCCCTATCCATCCATCCATCTACCTCTTTCTATCTATCATCCCCCTCTCTCTTTTTCTTCTTTCTTTCTTTCACCCCATTTCTTTTTACTTCTTTGTTTCTTTCTGTTTTTCTTTCTACTCCTTTTCTCTTTCTATGTTTCTACCCAGGGCTGTAAACTAACTTTTTGGCTCACCTGCCAAGGGGACCGGTAGATGAAAAAATCTACCGGCCAAGTACATTTTTTACCGGCCAAATAATAAGTTGCCTCTTTTCGTTACATATACATCAGTTTCAGCACTTTTCATTGAGATAACAGTATTTTATAGCAATACATGCTTTGAAAAGAAGCCAAAGCCAAATAAATTGTAATCTTATTAAATAATCAAAACATTCCAAATTGGGAAACCTTAACATTGCAAAACTAACAAACAAAACATTCCTTCTATTCTGTATTCTGTTACTCAGAGATGTTCACAAGTCTTTTTTTGCAAGTCCAAGTCAAGTCTCAAGTCTTTGTGGGGTGAGACTTCATCAAGTCTCAAGTCTTTGGTCACGAGTTCAAGTCAAGTCTCAAGTCTCTAAAAAATAAAAGTCTCCTGTCTCTTCTGGTTAATGACCCTTCTATCATCTGCTGCTATCTGGTCTACTAAGAATACTGCACAGCTATATCTAAGACATTCAAAGCATTTACTGTATTATTATCACTCCTTTATTAGCATACAGTACCCATTGATTAGTTGTTTATGATCACTTTAAATAGGCTACTGCAATGCAATATGAAGAAAACACACAATGAAAGCTTTCCTTTAAAGAAAAACTGTATTCTGAGTCAAGAAAGAATCAAGGCTGCTCTGCCCCTCTGCATGTTTCTGAGAAGAACTGCTGTTATTATTTTTTTTAATTAGCTCAGTCAACTCATGGGGGCGTGTCGACCCGTGCAGACTTCTATACGAGCCTTCAGTCATATTTCGCAGCAAAAAAACAAAACAAACTTATCCTGTAGCCTGATATGTGCCAGACCAGTTATGCAGCAGTCCCCGTGAAGGAGGGCCAGACAACAAACGTTGTGCCTCACCTGTACAGACGGTGCAGCTATAGGCTATTAAAAAAAAAAAAAAAGCCGGTTCACAGTCACCTGTCACTCACCCGCAGCTGACTGAGCTGTCAGAGGAGCTCTGTCCCTCTCTCTTGTGTTTGGCTGCACTCTGGCACGAGCCAAAAAAAAAAAAAAAGATTGTTCACGAGTCCCAAAACACGAGTCCAAGTCAAGTCTGAAGTCTCTGTGTGTGTGACTTAAGTGCAACTCGAGTTTGAGTCGCAAACTGAGTCCCCACCTCTGGTCTATAGCTCCGTGAGCGCGAGAGAGATAGGCAGGCACGCACGCACACAGCTGCGGGGCAAAAACAATCAGCGCGGAGAAATGCACGTCTGCTGTAAAAGGGAGGGCTCCGGCTCGCGCGGAGCGCGTGATTTTCGGTGCGCGTGTACGTGTGTGACACTGGCGTGAGGCTACGTTGCACTTCAGTGCGACTGCGACACAACAGCAACAACAACACGGGACAAACATCTACCCGCCCCCGTGGCGTGTAGCCCTCCAAATTTAAGTCGCCAGGGGAATATTTTAGTCGCATTTGGCGAGTGGCGACCGTTAGTTTACAGCCCTGTTTCTACCCCATTTCTTTCTTTCTTTCTTTCTACTGCTCTCTGTATATCTCTCTCTTTCATTTATCCACCCCAATTTCTTTCCTTCTTTCTTACTACCCCTCTGTCTCTTTCATTCATTCTCTATTCTCTTTATGTTCTATTATTCAGTTTTTCTTACCTTTTTCTTTCTCTATCTACCCTTCTCTCTGTGTCTTCTTTCTTTCTGTCCTTTTGTTCTTTCTTTCTTTCTCCATCTACCCTTCCCATTTTCTTTCTTTCCTTCTGTCCTTTTCTTCTTTCTTTCTTTCTTTCTTCAGCTCATTCAGCATTGTTTCAACAATTTATTCAGCTCATTCAGCATTGCTTTCAGCATTCACACCATTTCCATTCTTGGAAATGTTTTTTCTAGTTATTTTTCCACAAACGTGTGTCTTGATCGGGATCGGTGTGCTATTACTTTTCTCAACAGTGTACGACTGCACAAAATTTTTGCATTGAAGTCAATGGGACGGGCAAAAAAGAAAGAGCGAAAAAGACCAATCATTGGATTTTAACAAACGTCTACTGCTCAGGCATACTTTCACCTAGAGACTCCATTTAAACTTTAAACAGTAGACACAAGTCGTGTGTATTGGTGTATTACTCCACGTTTTGATAGGTCATATAGTTTTTGATCAATCCCTGATCAATGACCATGATCATTTTTGGAGAAATTATGAGATTATAATGGTTGTGTATTGCACGGAATGTTCGTGTCAGAGTGCGTGACATCATCGGTTAGAGTGGGAGAGATGCCAGAAAAACTCCAGATTTTTTCTCTTTCCACACTGAGCCTGGCCACAATTTACACTCTACACACATAATTTTTTTCAGAATTTGTAAGACAAACTTGTTATCTCTCATATCATGTGCTCAAAATATCAGAGAGACTTACAGAATTTACAGAATAAGCCTCTGAGTGCGGCCACGTCTGTCTCTGCTCCTCATTGACTCCAATACAAATATTTTCTGAGAGAAGCAGAACGGACTGATGTTTTAAAACTGCCATCCTCTCCAAAATATTTACTGTAGAAACACCAAATCGTACCAAATTTTTCAGGAAGTCCTTAGAGCAATGTGATCTGTGTTTTGTTCTGATAGGAATTACCGTTTTGTCATGCTAAGCCTAAATGTGAGACCGGTTTAGAGGCAGAAAATGGCTCTTTTTCTCCACGTTTCTGTCTGTCTCAGCCTGCGGGGGCCCCTATCACCGTGGTAACCTCTGTGATTCTCAGGCCAGAGCTCGTTAACTTCATAAACAATCCACCTGGCGCTCGTTTAAATGTTTATAAACACAGACACAGCGAAATCAGACTGACACAGGATGCAGCTCATAACATGTGTCAAGTCAGTCACACACAGACTCTAGAACCAGCTTCATGTGATTACAGTTACAGACACACACACACATCAAAACACACAGGTAACACACAACTGTGCGTGGAAGCGCGCACTCCTCTCCCACACTCTAACACACACAGGTAACTTCATGTGATTATACACACACACACACACAGTTAACCTAATGTGATTACAGCTCCTCCATATCAGTGCTTATAGAAAGATGATCATGTGTCTGTCTGATCAGCTCTGTCTTGACCTTAAGATCGTGGGTTTGATTCCCATGTTGACAGAGATGGCAAAACCGGCAGTAGCCCCGTGGGCCTTTCAAAATTTCCCCAGAGGAAATTTTCTAGTTATCATTATTATTGTTATTTTTATTATATTTAAGATGAACGTTGCAACATTATATTTTGGATCGAACAAGTAGCCCTTCATCAGGACCCTTGAAGTAGCTCTCGGTTTCAAAAAAGTTGGTGACCCCTGATTTATAGTGATCACGTTAGTCCAGAGTCAATTTGATCACTATAAGCGGTTTCCACTGTATTTACATCAAGATGGTGGCTCTGTTGCCCTGTATGACCACTACTATCAGGAAATCTTTACTAAAACTCCCTCAAATCCTAATAAATAATGTTTTTAAGTTGAGACCAGTAAATGGTCCTGAGATGAAGGATAACCTGTGTTTACTGTAGGAAACATACAAAACACACACAAAATTGTCTGTGAACCTCATGTAAATGTCAGGGTTTTGCTGTGGCTCTCTGCCTCACTTCATGCCAGACATACAAGGCGAGTGGGCCATTTTTGCAAGGGTTTATGTTAGTTTGCTCACAGCTTATGAAAGTGTAGGTGGCGCTCAGTGTACAATAGAAGGGCCAATGTTATGTATAAATTTATCAAAGCAAACACACCAGTTGATGTGCAGATCGATACTGAAATATCGATACTTCCGATACCAGGTCTGTATGCTCTAGAATCGATACTCAAATGAAAATATCGATACTTTTGATACTTCAGTCATTCGTGGTTATGCATGTCATTAACATGGAAAGTAACTAAACTATTCAGATCTTGTCTAAATGACACGCGGTTGGTAGGAACTACTTTTTCTTCCGCCTGGGTAAGTACGTAACGCGTAAGTGCAGCGGCATGCAGCTGCTCACAAAGTCAGTCTGTGTAGAGTCAATGACGGAGCGGAAAGGAGTTATATGTGGGGCTATTTCAGTGCCACAAACAGTGAAGACGAAGTCTGTAATATCTGTGAGAAAATTATAAATAATATTATAAATGCATGAATTAAAAAAATATATGTTTGTTTATCATTTTCTTATTTAATTTATGGTTTTATTATTTTACAAATGTTCTTTTTTTAGTGTTTGAAACACTATTTTCGGCTATATTCTAAATGAGTAGTTCAGAGTTTAAAATAAATACGTTAGGCTACTCTGAAGTCTTGCATCCTTAGGAAGCTATGACTTGAAATACACTACTTTTTTTTTTTATTAGATTTACCAGGCACATTAGGTGCATTTGCACAAAGTATCGGTATCGGATCGGTATCGCCGATACCAGCCTGAATTTTACTCAGTATCGGATCGGTAAGGAAATTTGTGGTATCGAACATCACTATTGAGAACTAAAGTTAATGTGGCCATTTTTCTTTTCCAATTAGAGTACATCACACCAGATCCTGACCAGCCCACAACACGGACACATGGGAAGTCAAACGGAGCCTGCATCTACTGGAGATCGTCAAACACAGTTCAGCCCTCATTTGGTATCTGTTGGCACAAATATGTTGTTGTACCCATCAACAAAATCTGTTGCCACACAGCTGGCCTATCGTACACTCAAACAACACGTGAGAAGCAAAGGTGTGTGTATGTAATTAGGACAATAAATGAGTAGACTATAGCATTCATCTTCCTGTAAAGTGGAAACATAAACATGCATATTTACTTACATCACAATATCAAAACCTAAATAGATTCACTTTTATTTCTTTCATTCTGTCTTTCTCATCAGGGACGCAGACAGATGTTTCACACCAGAATGTTGGCACACAAGACTAGAAAAGAGGTTGAAGTGGACACAGGGCTTGAGTTTTCCTCCACACCAATCAGACCAGCAAAGCGACCACACCTTGAATTTGAGATGGAGGAGGACGAGGACGAGGACGAGGAAGAGGAAGAGGAAGAGGAAGAAGAAACTCCACATGACTCAACATACGACCCCGGTGACTCCATTACAGAGCCATCTGAAATTAGGTAAGATGCCACTACAGCACATCATTTTCAACAATATTTATGTAAATAATTGAGGATTCTTTATTTCCTGATAGTGGAATAGAGTCAACCACAGCCTACAATGACACAAAGTACTGTACATTGTATTTGAGAGCTGTCTGATGGATCTACTACAAACCTGTCCAGTGTGCCAGTGGGACTGTCAGGTGCAGCCACGGAGACTGGGGACATATGTGGCCTTTACTCAGCTTTGCCTCAACTGCCTATATACCAGAAAATGGCAGAGCCAGCCATTGAAAGGAAACACTCCTGTGGGAAACCTCCAACTATCTGCAGCTATTTACTTTACTGGTGGATCCTTCATTCAGGTGCACAAGGTATTGGAGCGACTGTAGCCTGTATAAAAAACACATGTTTGTCTTATACTGAAACAGTTATACATGTTTATCTTATATGTTTTCCAGATTTTCAAAGCCATGAATGTCAAGATGTTTAAATATGACACCTTCAGAAGGCATGCTCGGAATCTACTTGAACCCGCTATAATCCACAAATGGAAGAAGGATCAGCAGACTCTGTTTCAGACTCTGAAAAAGGAAAGCAGTATCGCAGTGGGTGGAGATATGAGAGCAGACTCACCAGGTGAGGAGTCATTCTATACTGAATGACTTGCTTTACTTTTTAGCACTGTCCTTGGTAATCAGCGATGACATAATTGTACAACTAATGTATTATTTAAATTCATTCTATTCATCTATAATTTTCTCATACACAAAATGACACTCTGCAAAATGTGGCAGCTACACCCTGATGCACCTGGTCAGCAACAAGATAATCGACATCCAGCTTGTACAGGTAATTTTTCATTTACATGGACCGTGGGTCAACAAGATCTGTGTGCATTTCCTTTTTGTAATGTCAACAAGTGCATAAATATTTTTGCATCAACAGAGCAATGAGGTCGGTGGCAGTGTATATATGGAAAAAGAGGGGCTGAAAAGGGGCCTTGATCATCTGGAAACAAACAATGTAAAATTGGATTACATTGTGACTGACCGCCACCCACAGGTGCAGAAATTTCTGAGGGAGCGTGGGGTCACCCAGTACTATGATGTTTGGCACCTTGAGAAAGGTAATTACTAGAAACCTTTGTATAATATTAATATTTCATGAAACACATAACATTGATTCAAAGTTGTCCATATGTTTAAATAAATTGTACAATTCTGTCTTGTCAGCCCTGTCCAAAAAGTTACAGGCATTAGCAAGAAACAAGGACTATGCAGTGTTGCAGAGGTGGCTGCCTGCAATTAAAAATCGCATGTACTAGACTGCTACTTCTTCAAAATCTGGAACAGAGAAGGCAGCCAAGTGGAAGTAAATAATCAATCACATTCAGGATGTCCACTCATATGATGATCCACTGTACCCCAAGCGTCTTCATGCTGACAAAGTCTCCACAGACCCCAGCAAGTGGTTTCAGCCATGTATGTATCAAGCATTTTGGACTTCATAATTGCTTCTAATAAACATGATGTAAATACTAAGAATGTGCAATACCAACCAAATAGATGTTTCTGTTACAGAACAATTGTAATGAGTACTTTCACCAATTCAATGTGTCTTTCTGACATTTCAGGTACACTGCCCCTGTACAAAGTTGAAAAAATATTGGTCAACAAAAGAGTTCTCCGGGATGTGGAAAAACTGAGTGAAGACCATCAGACTTCTTCACTTGAGTCTTTCCATAGTGTAATTTTACGATTTGCCCCGAAGAATGTTGTATTATCTTACATTATAATAATAATAATAATAATAATAATTATGTTTGGGGTGAATAGCATTATCAGAGTTTATTGCATCTGCTAACTGTCAAGCCTCTTGTTTTAAGATTTCATATTACTGTAGACTTTTGTTTCAATCCTACACTGGCCTTATGTAGTTTTTTTACAGACTTATTTTATAGACTATACTATATAGATCTATGGGCTTTATCTTTTTTTTAGGCTGTACCTAGCTGCCATGCATTTCAATGAAAATGCACAACGGGACCAAGCCACAACTTTGGAGGGCAAAGCTGTATACAAGGTCACCTTCCCGAAGTATAAGAAGGGACAAGCGACAGCGAAGCCAGTTAAAACAAAGCCAACTTTCAGTGAGTACAAAACAAAACTTTAATAATAATTTCCAAGTAGCCTACAGAATTGTAAAAGGCCACAACTGCAGTAACATTACAAAATAACTAGGACACATCATCCACCATTTGGAGACATAGTAATAAATAAAAAATGGGGAAAAAAGTGTCAGTAATATGTAAACATTCTCCAGGATATGTTAGTGACCTGATGATGCTGGTGTTTGAGGAGGTTTTTGAGGACCCGATCAAGTACACAGAGGAACTCAAAGACGTCCCCATCCCAGAGGACCTCTGTGCACAGTTTGAGAGACCGTTGAAGGAGGAGGTCATCGCCAAACATGTCTCTCGATTCAGTCGAGGGGCGGCCAGCGGAAGCCAACATAGCGGCCAGATGGACTGGGAAACTCCTGGCGTATCCGGCACACAACACAGGACGGGATGACCACCCTCACATGCCGACCCAGGTATCCCCAACACCAGCTTACAAAGCTGCGATAAGCAAGATGCCTGTAACGTCTGATGGACAGAGAAGAAAACCATCATCATTTCATGAATTAATTACTATTATATTCTTTGTGTTTCAGGTCTTGTGATTCACAGGGGAAATCCTCAGCTCCTGGTAGGGGCAGGTCAGCAGGCAAATGGAGGGCTCCAGATCTCAGTGCTTGACCGAAGGCTGAGCTGGCCAGAATGCCGCCATCACTACTCCTCCCATAGCCTCCGACATCAACAACCCGGAACCAGTACTCAGCATCTACAACCGCCAAGAGAACTATAGAGTGAGTTCCCTTATAGTTATAGAACTGAGAGCCCGAGTTGTCTGGGGCCTTCAGCACCACATGCTTGCCATCAACTGCTCCGCAGCAGAGAGGGAAGTTCCACCGCTCCTCAAACCTCCCAGCAATGGACCTCCACTCATCTGTTGTTGGCACTGGCATGAAGTCATCCACCAGGCAGTCCCAAATAGCGCTGACCACATCTTCCACTATTTTGGAGACAGTGAAGACTCCAACGCGGAAGCTGTCAGCAATGGTCCTGAAGCTAGATATCTGTAACACAAAAATAATGATATAATATTAACTTTTTTCCTATAGCACTTCATGAAATTAAAAAATATAAACATTAGCAATATATTTGCATATAGGGACTTATAGAATGTAGATATGTAATTTATACATGAATGACTACTGTCATTATTATTATTATATAAGAAATTAGTAGGGCTGACCCAAAAAAATCGAAGCTTCGAAGCTTTGTTCGTTGCCATGGTAATTGATCATGAAGTCCGTGATCGATTGTTTTTTTTTCTTCCTCTTTTTGACACCGGTTCTCATCGGCAATTGTTACATTAAAATGAGTAGCAACCCCCCCCCCCCCGTCAGATGTTACGATCGTGCACCCCCCCGGCCACCGAAGCTTTGATTAAAATCGATTTTATGTCCGTGAAGCTTCGATTATCAAAATATGATAATCGGGTCAGCCCTAGAAATTAGAAGGGGTAGGACTCAAGTCTATACTTTTTGAAGAGACATAAGTCATTCATTTGTTTTGTTTTCATTAGGGATGGGTACCTTTCGCATTTGAATCAATACGGTATTGATACTCGGTAGGGGAGAGTGGGGTAAGTTGAGCCACTTTTTGTGTTCAGGATCACTACATCAAGACAATTACAGTTTTGTTGCTAACTAACACATCTGCATATATTTCAGGATCTTTTGCATCCCTACAAATTAACAGAATGAGTGTTAATATAACTGTTTTTGAAATATAGCATGTTCCAAAAAAGTGGTCTTGTGACCTTGTGACCATAGGAGTGGGGTAAACTAAACACAATTCTCATGAAACTTATGATCGACAAAATTCACTCTCGAGAGTGAAAAATGATTTTTTTGGTCATAAATGTTAAACCACTTTACTCACGTGGTTCTAATCTTCACAGACTCCATGAAATGATGCCTGCCTCCCAAATATTTGGTCACATGCTAACTTTTTCCTATAATTTCCTAGAAACAAGGGGTGGGTCAACTTACCCACTGGCTCATCTTACCCCACTTTCCCCTACCTGGTAACCGATATCGGTACCAGTCGGTACCTGTTTTCGGTACTTTTTGTGTGTGTGGTAATTAAAAATTAAAAAAAATAAAAATGTCTAAAATTTTAATATTTACCTCTTAACAACATCACAACTCCTCAGCCTTTAAGAGTATTTTATGTTTTAGGGATGGGCAATGATTTTCATATAATGGAATAGTCATTCAATGAAAAAAAAAAAAAGTTTGAGACTATCGTCTTGTCTGAAAAAATGTCCGTTTTTACTGTGGGTAAAGCCTGCCACACACATAAAGATTTTATAAATCTCAACCGATTTATTATCTGTGAGAGACCCCACACATGAAGATAAAAAATCTGTGATTGAACAGTTTTGATCGTATTGTGTGTGGTGTGCTGCGATATTCCAAACACAGCACACCACACACATTAAGATTTTTCAGAATCTTGACCCTCTGGTCAGAAAACAATCCGGCATCAGCAGCGATACCAGGGGTGTCGTTGTAGCTACTCTTTCGGGTCTATTTCCGGAATGGACAATGAGAGCGACGTAATTTTTTTTTTAATGAAAGCGGGACACTTCAGCCTTTACAACGATCCCATCTGTGTGTGTGTGTCTGTGTGTCTGTGGCTCCGGACACCAAGCAGTCAAGCGGCTGTCCAATAGGGAGCCGTGCGCTGTCACATGACGGGCTGTGAGCGGCGGTCACATGATCGTTTAAACATGGCTGCTGTATTGCCGGCTGAGCGCTACTGTCTTTGCTATCGGCTATCAGGAAATCTCCTGTGTGCGTGAATGTCTGTGTGAACCTCATGTAATGCCAGGGCTGCACCGTGGCTCTCTGTGAGGTTGCCGGTGTTGTGCGGAGAAGTGGCTTGTTGCCGCGAGCAGCAGCATGCAGAGCTCGGCAAGCAGGCGCTTCTCCACACAACACCGGCTCTCCACACACAAGATGACTTTTGATTGAAACGGCCACCGAAGTCGGCCCCGATAATCGTAAATATTGAACATGTTTAATACTTACGATTATCGGCGCCGAACGTTTTCCGAGCCGATTGTCGGGGGAATTTTGACTCTTAACACACCACACACTACAAGAGAATCTTATAAGATAATCTTAAGACCTTAAGATAATCGGGCGGTGTCTGTCCGTGGTCGGAAGGGGGAAAATCGGGGCAAAATCAGCCCGATTATCTTTATGTGTGTGGCAGGCTTTAAGGAGAAACATGGAAAGATTCCTACAGCCATCAGAAAACTTTGTCAAATTAAAAAAACAACTGAAACTGCAGTGCAAACTCTGCAACATGTGGACTTCATGTTTTGACGAGAGGAGAGTGCAGGGATACTTCATCCTCGTTTAGATGTGCTCTCATTACGTGACAAGGACTTGAATGGCGTCGCTGTGATGAGAAGCGGGACTCAGGAGTCGGGACCGGACCGCTTCGGTACGGATTGTCACTCACACCAGTCCGTTCTTCATGTTTAATGATGGACGGCTGTTTTTCAGGTAGTGATTTTAAACGACGGGCTGGCGCTACCGCTTCTCCGTCTCATTTCAGAGAGAGAGAGAGAGAGAGAGACTCATGCAGACTGCACTCTCGCTGACGCATGACGAAGGTGTGTTCAGGTACCGAAATGTGGTACCGATTGACTTCATGTGAATCGATACTCGGTACTTTTGTGGGAATTCGGTCGGTACCAAAAAAGTACCGAATTTCAGTACCATCCCTAGTTTTCATACTTTTTGATTATCTATGTTGATCTTTTTCTATATATGAAGAGCTCTTTTCCAAAACGCTATAAATCCATTTTAATAGTTTTCCAGAAAATGACATTTTTTACCTAGACCCACCCATTTTGTTAATATTCAATTTATCCTGTTAAAATGATTGTTAGCTCAGTCTGAACATGTTGAACAATGATTATTAAATCAAACAACAATATTGTTGATTAAAAACTCAAAGTTTATTTTTTTCAAAACGCTATAAATCCACATAAAAAAAAAAAAAACTGATGGTTTCTGAGACAAAAAAAGCACAAGGCTTACTTCAGGCACTCACGCGCAGGAGACAAGGTGATGCGTAAAAAGCCTTTTATAAATCAGGGCATGGATACAAAAGAACGCCGACCGGTTTCGACCGACACGGTTTTCTTCAGGGCGTGGATCAAGGATCAGAGTCACAGGTGGGAGTCTCTTATATAAACTCTGTGGGTGGGCCAATGGCTGGCTGCTAATCAAAAACAATAAATGATAAATTAATACAGGTAAACAATTACATTGTGCGTATCAACCAAAGAATATAATAATCAAAAATTATATGTTAATCAAAGAATCTATAATCAAAGAATAATAATGAGGGCTATGTTTATAGACAATGAGGACATACCAAACAAATAAGGAAAAATATACCCACACTGAATAATCAAGAGCAAAGAAAATGTGGGGAAGCAAAGAAAAAACCAAGAAACTTAGTAAATCCAACTAGGGCAAATCGTGATAATATCAAGTGAATAGGGGTGTAACGGTACACAAAAGTCACGGTTCGGTACGTACCTCGGTTCAGGGGTCACGGTTCGGTACGGTTTCGGTACAACAGACACTAATTGAATGTAAAACTAAAATCTGTCTTGTGTTATAAAAGTAAAAAAAAAAAAAAAGAATATAAAATAAAACAAGTGCATTAGGAGTGTTATCCCTTACGAAAGAAAAATATATTTACCAATATATTACTTGCAATATATTGTAATATATTGTAATATATTATTCTTCCATTACATTTTCCAATATATTATATATTGTAAATATATGGAAAAATATATTGATGACACATATATTATACAATATATTATATATTGCAATATATGGAAAAATATATTGATGACACATATATTATACAACATATTATATATTGATGTAATATATTGTAATATATTGCAATATATTGCAAAATATACAAAAAACTGCCCCTTTCAATATATTGAAATATATTAAACCTTAATATATAATATATGGGTTTATATATCCCAAAATATATGCAATTTTATATTTATAAATATCCACCATAATGTATTCAGATTTATATGATAAAATGTATTGATAATATATGAAAATATATAGTGTCACATGTATGTTCAATATATGGTAGAATATATTTTAAATATATGTAAAATTATACATGAAATATATGTATGGCTATGTGTTCAATATATTGTGGAATATATTTAATATATGGAAAATTATATGGAAACAAAAACATGACATATGTGTTCAATATATTGTGGATGAATACTTAAATATGCAAACTGCAATATGTGCACAAACCTTTATACCACATATTAACACAGACTGGGTAATTTATCAAAAGCAACCTTTATTTTCTTTTAATCAGGCACAGATACTGAACCCAGTTTGAGGTAGGGAGCTATACAGGCCTATTAAAACCCCAACCAGGGTTCCTACAGCTTAAGCCAAGTTAAATTTAAGACTTTTTTTAAAACCACTTGAAATTAAATTTAAGACCAACTTCATAATAAACACAAATGCAGAAAAAAAAGAAACACCTCACATCAATTACATAGGGTTAGGGACAATTTTACCCACTTTCCTATGTGATCCAAGGTAAAGTGACTGCTACATGAACATTGGATTGTGTCTCTTTCCAGCTGTCCTTTCAAAATAAATGCATAAAAAGTCCGAAAAAAAAAAAAAATCACCACTGACTCGGAATCTGGTGGCTGTGAGAAATTTAGCGTTGACGGCCACCATAAAATACCACTTACCAAGTGTTAACATTTTTAAGACTTTTGAAAAATTGATTTAAGACATTTTAATGCCAATTAAGGCCTTGTTTTTAGATTAATGAATTCAATGCCTTTTAAGACTTTTTAAGGATCCGTAAGAACCCTGCCAACAGGCCTGGCATATGGTCAGACAAAGGAAATGTGACTGACTCTACATTTCTGAACAGTGCAACATTTTTAAAGAATGCCATTGAACAGACAATACATATACTTTTGGAACTGTGGAAAAGAAATAAATAGCCAAAAGAAAATTGATGTAGCAGATAAAGCAGATGTATGTATGTAGCAGATGAAGAGATGTCCACCCTCCAATTGGTAGTAATCAGCTGGCTCCTTGGTGCATCTAGGGAAAAAGAGAGAAAAAAAAAGAGATTTTTTAAATATTATTTAAATTATCTGTATAAAATGCTCTGACGTCCTTTGCTTCATTCTAATGTTCAACCTAACATCAAACATCAGATCATTCACAGGGGGTTTGGAGGGGGGTGTCAAAGAGTCAATCGATTAGTACTCCGCGATTATCAAATACTTTCGCTTGAAATGCCCATCCCTACTGGAGTCCAGACTCCACACCAGTAAAAACAAGATAATAGACCACTAGTTTAATGTTAGTATTCAGTCGGTATTCAGCTGTATAGTCAATGATTTCCCTCAACTCTATCACTCAGTCAGCCAGCATCTAGTCTGGGGCCGTTGACCCGCTGTTTTGGTAGGAAACGGATCCAGGGCGAGAGAGACAGACCTTTCCTTCAAAATAAAAGCACCAAGCTAATAAAATGCGGTAAAACTCTTTAATTTAAGGAATATAATTTACAAGAAAGTCCCCGAGCCATTAAATTGACATTTTGCTTTTATTGTATTACAAGTTAATGTTTATTCAGGGTACCCCCAGAATTTTGCAACTCAAATTTAAGACTTTTTAAGACCTTTTTAAGACCACATCTAATGAAATTTAAGACCAACCTCGCAACAGTCATTTTACGTTTGCCAACGCAGCATTCCATGATTTTTTGCAAGTAGATACAGTTATGTTGTTGCGATGTATCATGCAGATAGATAAAAAATAAGACCTTTGTAGGGGTGTAACGATACACATAAATCATGGTTCGGTACGCACCTCGGTTTTGAGGTCTCGGTTCGGTTCATTTTCGGTAAGAGAACAAAATGCAAAACATAAATTTGCTTGTTGTTTATTAGGAATTTTTCTAAACCAAATTTACATGTTTTAGTCAAATGTAATTATTTTACTCACCTACTAATGCTATGTTGTAGGTACATTCTGTCCCTGATACAAATAAACTTATTAAACTAAACCAAGCCATTATACAAAATATGAAAAAAATATAAAAGGCTACTGTTGTAAAGTGCTGCCTAATAAGTTCAATAAATTATTCTCAAAATAACAAAACATACAGCCTTACAATGATTTTTTTTTTTTTTTACATGTAAAGTGCAGCACTAACAGTTCGAGCCAGTGACGGACTGACCATAGGGCAATGTGGGCAAATGCCACAACGGCTGCCTGACGATGCAACCGTTCGGCCGCAAATAAATAAATAAATAAATGAATGAATAACGCGGGTCATCACGAGGCACAGTGCGTAGTGTCAACACAGCAGCGACGTGCGCCTGCTCTGGGCGCATCTGCAGCAGATCCACATGTACTGGAGCTTGTGCGCAACACAGACACAGAGAGAGAGACAGACAGACAGACAGACGGACAGGCAGACAGACAGAGAGGAGATAGGAGCCACAGCCCCCACCTCCACCTCCACCTCCATTCCTCCCAAAAGCAGGAGGGTCTTCAAGCCTCTGTTTTCTCGCTAGCGGTAGCATTAGCAGTAGCATTAGCGATAGCCACGACGTAAACGGGCTGCACGTGTAGCTGCAGGCGGACTGTAAACACACACAACTTCTGTACCGAAACTCACTCGTTCACAGCGCTGTGCTGAACCGAACGCCCCGTACCGAATCGGTTCAATACAAATACATGTACCGTTACACCCCTAGACCTTTGAGAATGAAATTTAAGACTTGTAAACTAAATTTAAGACCTTTTCAAGGCCTTAATTTATAGTTATCAAATTTAAGACTTTTTCAAGTTTTTAAGACCCCGCGGGTACCCTGTTATTTTATAAGTTTTATGTTGGTGAATACTTTTATTTTGGTGAATTTGGTGATTTCGGTATCAGCTACAGACAGGAACCAGAATGCAGACTAATTGGGAGGTAACTGACACCAGGCTCTTCGCTTGTCTGAAGAGCCTGGTGATGCGAGGCTAGCCAGCATCAGTCCTGTGGAAATTTCAATTACTTCTGTATGGGATGGTGCTATACATTTAAAGCGATAGTTCACCCAAGATTGAAATTTCACTCATTATCTACTCACCCTCATGTCGACTAAGGGCTGGGAGAAGTTTCAGAGTCCTCCGTGGCTTCTCTGAGTTACAGGGGGTCTCGGCGTAGCAGTGCATGTCAATATAACGGTTGCAAATGGATACCAACTGTCTTGGTAACAAAAAGACACACCAAAAAACATCCAAATACCTCCATGCTGCTCGTATGTAATGTCTGTCTTGTATTGAAGCCCCGAAATGCGAAATTGTCCCGGAAAAAATTGAATGAGTCAATTTTTCAAGCTTGTTTTGTAGCGGAAGCTTCTCAAAGCTCCTCTTCCCGGTTCGTCATATTTGGACGAACTGGGAAGAGAACAGACCCTGGTTCATCCAAATATGACGAACCGGGAAGAAGAGCTTCGAGAAGCTCGAAAAATTGACTTATTTCATTGTTTTTGGGACAATTTCGCATTTCGGGGCTTCAATACAAGACGAACATTACATACGAGCAGCATGGAGGTATTTGGATGTTTTTTGGTGTGTCTTTTTGTTATGAAGACAGTTGGTATCCATTTGCAACCGTTATATGGACATGCACTGCTACGTCGAGACCCCCTGTAAGAGAGAAGCCACTGAGGACTCTGAAACTCCTCCCAGCCCTTAGTCGACATGAGGGTGAGTAGATAATGAGTGCAATTTCAATTTTGGGTGAACTATCACTTTAAAAACTTGAACTGAAATTAATCTGAACTAGGTTTAATGAAAAAATTTAAGAAGCAAAATGCATTTGCCATAATTCTTGGTCTGTTTGCCTACCTGTTTGCATGTTGAAGTCTGTACCCCATCATCTTTTGCTCTATTGTCACTTCGGGTTCTCCAGCACGATGATCTCATGGGTAGAGCACTGCTGTGGGTCCTTGGCTGTGTAAAATACAGATTGACATAACAAAGAGTATTCAGTCAATTAGAAACAGAGTAAAACATTAATTAATCAAGGACAAAAATATCTTTAGCTGTGTCACAGTATTAAGGATAGAATGATTTTTTTTTTTTTTATTTTGCGGCTGATCCTGATTATTATGTAAGGGATAATGTATAGTTCGGAGGTTGTTATGGAGAAATAAACCCCGACAGGTTGTATGGAACCCCGACGCGAAGCGGAGGGGTTTCATTCAACATGAAGGGGTTTATTTCTCCATAACAACCGACCAACTGTACATTATCCCGCTTATTACACGGTTTACGAGTGAAATAATTAATTTGAAACATAATGTTGATCAAAAAACGACTTTCATCGATTTAAAATTGCATTTAGCGAATCTGCAAGACCGGTCACTTCCGCTGTTTTGCTGAGCCTCCTCCCGTTCGTGCATGTGAAGCCTTTGATAATCAATCAGTGGATCGATAGATTACCATACACGTGTTAAAATGTGTGTATTGTGTGTAGTCGTATCTGTCATAAACAAGAGATTAACTTTACTGTTTACGGGGTGCGTTTGTGTCGCGGAGTCGCGGTGCCACCGAGACGAGAGGAGAGCTGACACCGGGTCAGAGGCTCTGATCAGCAGGTCTGGTTTCCAGCAGCGATGTGGAAGGAGCCTCCACTCTCCTTGTAACAGGTTACAAATCATTTATCTAACATCACTATTAGTCCGAAGCTGTTTAATGACGGTAAAAATGAAACACAAGGTAAATATCCTGCATAGTTTCTCTTTTCTGTACTGCGCTGATCAGAGCGCCGTCCTTAGCAACGGTCTGTTATACATGACGACGGTCCGTTATACAGAAATAACAGACCGCAGAACGCAGCGCTGGACCAATCAGAGAGCAGCATTCAATAGAGCCGTGTAATAATACTCAAATAACACTATATTTAGAACTAATATCCTAATGAAAATTACTGCCACATATCTTTGACTTTAAAGTTTCTATTATTTTGTCCAACCTATGAAGGGTGAATTGAACTTATTACACCTGTGTGTATAAACTGGATTCACTAATGATGGCTTATTTGCAGGCTATATCATTTTCAGCTGGATGACTAATACTTCATCAACCGAGTATACACTAATATCAGTGATACTTTACTTTTATTAACAGGAGTGAGTATTAGTAACCATGCTAAGAGGCCACAGTCAGTGTAGTGTCTCATCTCCAGTAGTTTCTGTTACTAGCAGAGTTCATGTTGTTTTCTTCTGCAGCAGAGTGCGTTTTCTAAAGCAGTGGTTCTCACACACACACACACGCGCACGCCACGAGTAGCCGCGAAGCAGCGAGAAGCGGAGCCCTTTGATGTTAACGACTGTGTCACACCGGAGCCACGTCGCTCCGGTTCACAGCAGCAGCGGCGCGGCGCGTGAGCCGCGAGCTATGGCCGCGAGCGAGCCTGTCAAGCCGGGCAGGAAGTCGCACAAAGAAACAGCGGAAGAATCCGGTTAATTTTCAAAATAAAACACATTCCGAAGCCGGTTTACCGCCCCCCCCCCCGTTTGGGAACCACTGTTCTAAAGGAACTTTCACTTATGTTTACACAGTGTTCAAAACAGTGTCTTAAAGGTTGACTATGTAGAATTACAAGAACAACAACAGAAAAAGAATTCCAGCAGTCGATTGCCAGACCGTTGCTAGGTAAAACGGGCCGTTGCTAGGGACTCCGCTCTGATCAGAGGACAGCAGAAGAGGAGAGCTAAGCAGGATATTTACCTTATGTTTCATTTTTACCGTCATTAACAGCATAATAAATGACTTGTAGCTTGTTACAGGGAGAGTGGAGGCTCTCTGCCTTCCACACCGCTGCTGCTCAGAGCCTCCGCTGTCACTGCTCTCCTCAAGTTGGAAAAAAAAAAAAAAAAGGAGCTCCGTGGCACCGAAAGTCCGCGACGATAAACGTGTTTATGACAGATAAGACTACACAAATACACCCATCCAAACAAGTATATGATAATCCATTGATCCACCGATTGATTATTAAAAAGGCTTGGTTGGAAACAAACGCATCCGACCGGGAGGAGGCAGGAAAACAGCGGAGAACTGAGCCACATGTCGGCTACAGGCAGGTACGAATGTAAACAGAACGTTGACAGAAAGTCAGTTGTCGAGCCCGTCAAAAATATTAAAAATAATAATTCAGACTAAAAAAAATTTTTTTGTGGAAAAGCAATACTTTCATTCTTTACCCCTCTAAAGGCCCCATGGATGTATTATTTTTGAAAAAATATAGCTTTTAATAAATATTCTACATATTCAACCTTTAAATAACTCAATAAACAGCCCATGAAAAAAATATTTTTTCCAGCAGATATCTTTGTTACAACATGACTGAGCTAATGGGAGTAGTTTCATGTTGTGTCCGACAACGGGAGGGTTTTAACAGCTGACGTCCTGGTGTTAGCTTAGCTGCTGCTGTTAGCTGTCAGCAGCAGCTAAGCTAACGGCTACGATAGCCATGACTAGTTGCAGAGGCGTGCACACAGAAGTGGTGGTGTTTGTTCGGTAATTCGTTTTGTAGATTTAACAAACATCAGATTAGTCAGGGCGGTTTTGGCAGCCCGGAGCCTCCACATTTGGTGCCTACACCGGTGGCTAATGCTACCAGTTAGCCGCTAACACAGTTAGCCGCTCGCTAGAATGCTACTACGGGGTTGAAAGCCGGATAGCTCATGTGCTAATGGCGATTAGCTTTTCTCTCTTTTCTTTCTAACCCTTTTCTCTGTAACACGTTAATGAAGCCATGTACCGGCTGAAACATCCTCCTCACCGTTGGTTAGAACAAGGAGAATAAGAAAAAAAACCCTCCATGGTGACATGTCGAGACATGTCCAGGACTTCACATCCGTTAACGTTACACAGCCCCCCTCCCTCTCACCAGAGCCTGCCTCGTTTGAATCCCTGACACCAACAACGCCACAATAATAACAACAGAGAAATATCTTACCTGGTATTTTTTGCAGGATTTAAATTCACTCAAGCTCTCGCTAGGACCAGGTTCCAGCCGACTGTTTGTCCATTTATCCGTATCGTAAAAATAATCCACATGACTGGTCATTCTTGAACGACTGAAGTGCGTCGCGGCGGTTCCCGTTTCACAGCAGCAGTAACGGTTATTTTCAAATTTGGCGCCGGAAAGGCGCGCACAGCTGTCATTGGCCAAGAGCCATTATGTCAGTCAGATCAACCAATCATGTTCAAATGCTCACGATGAGACAGCCAATGGATTTTGTTTCATTGTGGTAACATTTTATTTTTTATTTTTATATCTAATAAAAAAAATAATTCCTGACCTGCAATCGGTTCACAGACCATTGCTAAGTAAAACACACCGTTGCTAGGGTCACCGCTCTGATCAGAGGACACAGAGGAGGAGAACTATGCAGGATATTTACTTTAATTGAATTTTTACCTTCAGCTTCGGACTAATTGTGATGTTAGATAAATTACTTAACTTGTTACAGGGGGGGGGGTTACAAATATACACATACTATACTATATACTATATTTTTTAAATGTTTTTACACACAAATATATACACATATATATATATATATATATATATATATATATATATATATATATATATATATATATATATATATGTGTGTGTGTGTGTATGTTGTATAAAATATAAACATTTAAAAAATATAGTGCCTTTTTGGCCTTGATCTCAATATATTTTTCAATATATACACATATATGATCCATGCATATATATGAAAATATATAAAACATTAAAAAAATATAGTGCCTTTTTGGCCTTGATTTCAATATATTTTTCAATATATACACATATATGATCCATGCATATATATATAAATATTTAAAAATATAGTGCCTTTTTGGTCTTTCTTTCAATATATTTCTCAATATATACACATATATGATCCATGCATATATTGCAATATATTGGAAAATATAAAAATTAAATCCCATATATGGGAATATATTGCCTAATATATCACATGATATTTTCTAATATATTGCAATATATTTTTCTTTCGTAAGGGATAATACCATTCATTAACTCTAAGAGGGAAATAAAACTTGCACTTGACAACTGGCAACTATTATTAATCAATGTTGGTTTACACAGTTAAATTAGACTAGCAGTTACTTTGGTGATGTTTCTGGTCTGTCTGTGTTCATAAAACAGAGGCAGCTACACGCACATCCCCCAAAAAACTGAAGACTAGGTGCTGGACCACCAAGAAAGAAACAGGTAAGGAAAAAAGGAGACCGCACACTAGTTAAAAGCTCCCGTGACAGTTTAATGTCACTCACACATGTGACGTTTCAGGCGTCAGCCCTTCATCAGACAATGTGTCTGATAGTGTGCGGTCTCCTTTTCTCCTCACCTGTCTGTGTTCATGTCAAGAGGCTTAAAAGCTGCGGGATAAGTTGTTACACACAACTTGTCTTTTTCCTTGCACCAGTGATTGACATATCGGGTTGAACATGCGCTACGTGTTTGATGCGTTTCTAGCGACGCACCGCGCATCCGTGAAACATCGCCGACGGACTTTGTCCGGTGGACCGGTCGCGTCGCCGTCGCCGTTGTGTTTTCTGAGAAGTCACAAGGTGACATAGATGAAGCAGCAGCTCCTCAACTTCACACTCTCATCACTTCTCTTCTTCGTCTGCTATGGCGGTTGTGGCAGCTTCGAGGCTCATTACCGCCACCTAGATTGGAGTTAGGACTCAACTTTTTTTTTTTTTTTTTAAATATTCACTCAGACGTATTCGTCGTGTGACTGTGTGCACCGAACCGTGACCCCCGTACCGTGACGGCACGGGACGAATACATATACCGTTACACCCCTACAAGTGAATATATTAAAAATGGGTGTATCGAAAAAACATGATTACAGTAAATCACAAGAGAACTAGAAAATTTCCTCTCGGGAAATTTTGAATGGGCCACGGGGCTACTGCCGATTTTGCCATCTCTGTCAACATGGGAATCAAACCCACAATCTTAAGGTCAAGACAGAGCTGATCAGACAGACACATGATCATCTTTCTATAAGCACTGATATGGAGGAGCTGTAACCACATTAGGTTAACTGTGTGTGTGTGTGTGTGTGTGTGTGTGTGTGTTTATCTTGTGTAATAGGGCCAGGACTCAATTAAAACAATTAATCTAATTAATTAGAGGCTTTGTAATTAATTAATCGCAATTAATTGCATTTTAATCGCATATAAATATTTGACCTGAGAACAGTGAGAAGCATTTTTTTCACATGGATTTTAGTATACCATTGAATGACTGAATAGCTTAAGCAACAAAACATTGTTTTTTTTTTCAAGGTGGTACTTAACCAAGACCAACATGCAAATTATCGATTAATTCATTAATCGATATTTGATACAGATTTAAATGGTCTTTCCTGCCAATACACTATGATGATTACTGTAGTATTTAACTAGGCTACATAAATCACAGTAGCATAAACTGATTTGTTGAACGGACCAGGTGATGGGCTGACTGGTCCTGTCTAACTTCTGTGTACTGGGTGCCATTGTGCAGGGTGTTAAGGCAGCCTTCCTCCACTGCAGTCCCTATGGTCCTGGACCCTCTGGCTGGTGGGGTGGGCTGCTTTCAGCTGGGGGGGACTCTATCAGCTGCTCCCACCAGAGGCATTTGACGCATTTGACACCAACAAGGTTTAACTTTAAAACCAGATTAAATCATGGTTTAAGTTTAAATTCTGTTGCACGTTAGTGTTTTAATCACATGAAGGTGTGTGTGTGTTTGTGTGTGTGTGTGTGTGTGTGACTGTAATCACATGAAGCTGGCTCTAGAGTCTGTGTGTGTGTGTGTGTGTGTGTGACTGACTTGACACATAGTTAGTTAGTAGCTGCATCCTGTGTCAGTCTGATTTAGCTGTGTCTGTGTTTATAAACATTTAAACGAGCGCCAGGTGGATTGTTTATGAAGTTAACGAGCTCTGGCCTGAGGATCAAAGAGGTTACCACGGCGATAGGGGCCCCCGCAGGCTGAGACAGACAGAAACGTGGAGAAAAAGAGCGATTTTCTGCCTCTGCACCGGTCTCACATTTAGGCTTAGGGTGAGAAAACGGTAACTCCTATCGGTTACATGCTGCTATTCAGACATGCCGCTATTTCGACATTGACTTCTAATTGTCAGAATAGCGGCATTAACATTATTTTTTAAGCGTCCCACTATTCCGACATTTTTTTTTTTCATTGTCGGAGTAGCGGCACTTTACTATTTTTCAAACATTCCGCTTTTCCGACATTGATTGATTACGTTATAGTCAGAGTGTCCTTCTGATTTATTTTTATTTTTTCATCTGAGACACTGTTTCTCATACACAAATACATAGGCCTATTAGAGAAGAAAAAACAAACCCTCCAAGTTTAAAAACACACCGGCAGCAGCGCACACTGATCTGCAGAGCTGAGACTGTTATTATTCTGTCACCTGAGTTTATCCTGCTGCTTTACATTGTTTTAACATAGGTAAAAGAAGAAAAAAAAGATTGTCTGGAATAAAGGGGCAGATTACATAAGATTATTCTTTTTTCTGCTCCCTTTTGTTGAGATTTGGGAGGTTTTTGCCTGATTTATTGCCCGATGCCATGTATCTCGCTTTCTTTCCCCCTCCCTCCGCCCGTTGTCTTCGTTGTCACTTTGTTGTCGCTCCACAGAGCGCACATGGCTAATTAATATGCACGTGCTGACCATATGGTTGTGTAGGCATTCCGGGACGGAGGTGTGTTCACGTGCGCAACTGCGCACCATTCTTGGATCCAGTTATCAAAGTTGAGGTGCAGAGTTGTGCACGCACAGTTTGATATATCTGAAAAAGGTGTAAATATTTTGGGCTGTCTTTTCACCGTAGGCCTAAGCAAAACATTTAGTAGCAGCAGTTTTACACTGCTTACTTACAGTTTTGATAAATGAGGCCCCAGGCCATAAGCCCAGAGCCCAGACGCTCACAGCTGCAGCTCCGCGGCTCATCCGTGGCGCTGTCCGTGGTGCTGAAGGTCACAGGTTAACTTGACAAACAAACTGCAGCATAGTTCTGTTTGTTTATCATATGTGTCAGTTTTGTTTGCTTGATAGTTGAGTTGTTGAGATTAAGAACATCACTCCCTCATCAAACCAGTGATAGACATGCTGAAAAGAAAAGAGAGAGAGAGACGCGCCAGGGTATCGCAGCTGTAAAAAAAAAAAAAAAAAAAAAGACGTGTCGGAATAGCGGTATCAAAAAGTGTCGGACTACCGGTATGTCTAGATAGAGGGATGTCTGAATAGTGACATGTCGGAATAGCGGGATGTCTGAATAGCGGGCGGACCCCACTCCTATCAGAACAAAACACAGAACACGTTGCTCTAAGGACTTCCTGAAAATTTTGGTACGATTTGGTGTTTCTACAGTAAATATTTTGGCGACGCTGGCAGTTTTAAAACATCAGGCCGTTCTGCTTCTCTCAGAAAATATTTGTATTGGACTCAATGAGGAGCAGAGACAGACATGGCCGCACTTAGAGGCTCAGAGTTTAAATTCTGTAAGTCTCTCTGATATTTTGAGCAGATGATGAGATCGAGGATGAGCTCGTCTACAAACGTGGCGGAAATTATGTGTGTAGAGTATGGCCGTTTGGAGTTTGGAAAGAGAAAAAATCTGGAGTTTTTCTGGCATCTCTCCCACTCTAACCGATGATGTCACGCACTCTGACACGAACATTCCGTCCAATACACACCCATTATAATCTCATAATTTCTCCAAAAATGATCATGGTCATTGATCGGGGATTGATCAAAAACTATTTGACCTATCAAAACGTGGAGTAATACACCAATACACAAGACTTGTGTCTACTGTTTAAAGTGTAAATGGAGTCTCTAGGTGAAAGTATGCCTGAGCAGTAGACGTTTGTTAAACTACAATGATTGGTCTTTTTCGCTCTTTTTTTCCCGCCCGTCCCATTAACTTCAATGCAAAATTTTGCGCAGTTTTTCGCGACTTCGCGAAAAACTCGTACACTGTTGAGAAAAGTAATAGCACAGCGATCCCGATCAGGATGCACGTTTTGATATAGTTGCAGGACAAATTATATATCTATCTATCTATCTAGTAGCGAACCGAAAGTCGGCCGGAAGTGGAAAAATAACTAGAAAAAGCATTTCCAAGAATGGAAATGGTGTGACTGCTGATAGCAACTGAACGCTGTTGCAGAATTAGCAAATAGTGCAAGCTGTGATCACCATACAAATGTTTGACTAAGGTCAGAATCGAACCCACATCCTCATGGTCATTAGACTTCCACTCTGCCTCTAGGCCACGGTGCACACACAGTTGCAGAGACTGTTGTCTGTTAATGATCTGCACACTGTCAACATCAAGAAAGCTTGAGAGTCAAGCTTGAATGACTTAGAATGAAAATGTCTGTGAATTTCAGGCTGAGCACTAACCATATGGCCACAGAGAACCTGAGTTACAATGAGCTTTATACTATGAGGAATCAAAGACTGTCCAATGACAGCTGAATAATTGGAATCAAAAGTCAAGCAATGAAGTGAAAAGACTGAGGCAGGAATTGAACCCATGACCATATGATCACTAAACCTTTACTCTGCCACTCGGCTACAGAGAGCACACTGCTTTCAAGACTGTTGTCATTCATTGTAATGTGATGATGTGCTGCAAACTGGTATGAGTAATCAAGGAGATAACAAACACCTGTAACCAATTGAAGGCGGGGGAGGAGAGCAGAATTCAACATAACATAACAAGAGTTCTTCCCTTGGATTCGAACCAGTGACCTTAGGGTTGGCAAACGGTCACCCTACCCCCTACACTACAGTGGTGTTGTGAAGAAGAGAGGTTGACACTTTGATGAATGTGAGATTTTTTGTGAAAAAGTTAAATATTTGAAAAAGTATAAATAGTTAAAAAGAGAAAAGTAATGCCGATAAAGTTCAAAAAAAGCTGCACGTTTTGATATATGAATTGTTGAAATAGCACAAAGTATGAAGGACTAGAAGAAGACCGTAAAAAGGCGGAAGAAAATGGCCAAACAGAAGAACAATAGTGTGACTGCTTCAGCAGTCACACTAATAATAAAAACTAGGGAAAAATCCACACAATAACAGTAGTAGCTATTTCATAGCTGTTGGGACCAGTGCCCGGTGCGATTGCCCGTGGCCCTAATTATCACAGGCAATATAAAGTTATCACATAACATCACATCAGAGTTATCATCATCGTATATCTACAAAAATAATCTGTGAAAAAGAAAATATAAAAAACACTGTAGAGTGTCAATGTAAGAGAAGTATATTGTAGATGGGTGTATCACTAAAGACATGATTAAATCGCAACATGATTATCACAGGCAGAGAAACGTATATTTAGGCAGTTAAAGGAAG